>NC_091950.1:78149226-78449226 GCF_031021105.1 Erythrolamprus reginae
ACAAATCTAAATAATAATAATAATAATAATAATAATAATAATAATAATATTTAAAAATAAGATTTTATCTCTATAGATGAAATCCGACCAACAAGCTCTTTCAGGTGAAAACAAAAGAGTTTCTCAATCAATTATTCCCAGTCCTGTGAAGAACACATTTTAAAACCTTTCAAAGCCTTTAAAAAAAGTACAATTATAGCTATTTAAAACAAGAAAAGGCACATAGGTCAGAACACCATGGAAAGGGAAATTAATTTAGCTTTTTTTTTTTAATATGCTTGAGAAAAGCCATATGATGATTAGAGTTTTTTTTTTTTTTTAATATGGAGGCTACTATCTATTTCGGCACACTTGAAAAAGCACTTAAGGCAGCAATATTTTTCCTATAATTAGGAGAAAAAATGTGTGTCAGTCCTGAAAGGCAGCATTTTTTTATCACTGCAAATAATATCCTCTGACTCCAATATTTCTCCTCTTTCAAATGAGCTCTTCTTGACCTTTCCAAAATGTATGCATTTTTATAGTGAGACTAATTAGACTTTGGCCTGCTCAATGAGGGTAAAAAACTTTTGCCAATAAATGCTGAGAGGAGAAAGAAAGGAAAGACCATCTGAGATTGGGTTCACTACGTTTTCCAGCTCACTTTGGTGCCATATTGGCATGTTATTTCTCAACTATACAGATTTGCAGATGAATAATGGCTGTCAATGTAATAATAGAAAAGTATTTGCCTGTGTATGGATGAACGCTATTTTTCTTCCTTCATCTTTCAGAGATGCATTTACTGTATCGTTATATAATTGGAATTTCATACTCTGTGGTGAAAATCAGAATTCCCACGGCAGTTCAGAGAACGACAAAAGAAACAAATTCAGGTGAGAAGAAAAATGAATATTTCAAAACTGCAAGCATAAGAACAACATAAGGCAAATGTTCAAAAATGAGGATGCCGTATCTAAAATGGCTGTCCCTTTAATGGCTCTGGACTGTGCCAATCTTGTGGCTAATAGGAAGAACATCTGGAGAAAAGCATAGGAAATCTAAAAGCAGTTTGGAATTAATATCTTTGGATCACAAATCATAAAATCAATGTCACTTACAGCTAAACCATGAAGAAAAAAAGATGAAAATTTAAATAACTGACAAAATAAGGATTATACAATCTCAACTAATCAAATCAAGTGTATAAGCTTGGTTTGCTTCAGGAAATGCATACATATTAACATATGTTTGAAGCAACCTAAGGATTTCATATATATATATAGGATTTCATATATATATAGGATTTCATATATATATAGATAGATAGATAGATAGATAGATATAGATATAGATATAGATATAGATATAGATATAGATATAGATATAGATATAGATATAGATATAGATATAGATATAGATATAGATATAGATATAGATAGATAGATATATAGACCTGAATGAATGAAATATTCCCATTGAATACTTTGTTCTGTGCAAAGTTGAATGTGTTGACAACAAAATGAAATTGATTGTCAATCAGTGTTGCTTCCTAAGTGGACAGTTTGATTTCACAGAAGTTTGATTTGCTTGGAGTTATATTCTGTTCTTTAAGTGTTCCCTTTATTTTTATTTTTTGAGCAGTATATATTATTTGACTAATTCAATGGATTGTTGTTTTTAAAAAATTCAAAACTGATTTTAATTTATATTAGCCAGTTGGCCTCTTCTATAACTAATTAGGTATTCAGTGTCTGCCACCTAGTGGAATACATAGCACCTGCTTGGGGAGACATGATAAGTAATTTCTTTTAAAATCATAGACTCATAGGTTCATGGAGTTAGCAAAAAAGGCCCCTCAATCTAAACCCAACTCAATGCAGAATTATAAAATAAGTAATCTCTGTCAGATGATTATCCTAACCCTTGCCTGAATCTGTTTCTTTGTTTCCCTGCACCCTTGTGAATAAATGTGAACTGGTGAATTATTCCATAATTAGGAGAAGTTATGAAATAAAAAGTCAAGACAATTTCCACCTAAAAGAAGATAGAGTCATTGGCAAATCACTAGAGTTAAAAGAGCTGCTTAGTAATTATGGTCAATGCTTGCCTTTGCTATCTTTAAAAAAAATGTTCAAGATTGCTTAGATTCATAAACATTTTACTTTCTAAGGGCAGAGTCTGATCTGCCCTAAAGCTTAATACTTAACTGGGCCTCTTTAAAGCTTGGGAATCAGGAATGGGATGGTAAATCTGTGTTCTCTTGTGAGCTACCAGGATTAGGTAAGTTAACCTTACTTAACACTTTATTACAATCTTAAACCAGTTAATAAAACATACTTAGTTAAATCAGTCAGAGAGTTCATGCTCATTAAATGTGGTTTGCTTAAGGATTACTGCAAAAATTGCCTACAGTTAAACTTATTAAGAGATAAATACTTTAAAAGGGTGACTTATCTAAATTGATAGTGTATTCTGCAGACAACTGGGGAAGAACTGTGATCTATTAAGAATCAGGTGACTCATCTGACTCACAAAAGTTTTCCTGGGAGAGGTGATATTCATTTTTTCAATGAGTCATGATAGAATTGGCAGCACAAAAATATAATAATGAAATTTAATTTAAAAAGTTCTATTAAAAACTCAATGTCATATTATAGGGATGGGTATCAAAGAAAATCAGTAATCCCTAAAAGAAATATATCTACTGAGACACTTAAATATTTTTATTTTTCTCTACTTCCTCATGTGGCACCTTTTAACCTTTCTTTTCTCTCTCAAAACATTCCTACTTGTTAATACAACAATTCTCCCTGTGGGAATATATGGGTTGCTGGACCTAGATTTCCATCTATTAATCCAGTAATGTTGGCCCAGTTCTGTTCTATTTAAATGATATCAATTATCTTGCTGAAATATACGTGACATTGATTCTCTTAATAGCAATCATTTTTGCAACCAACAGCCTTTTTGCAGTGCTACACCAACATCCATTCTTGGATAAAAAAGTTACCAACCAGGTGACTCATTAATTAATTAATTAATTAATTCATTCATTCATTCATTCATTCATTCATTCATTCATTCATAATACTTATATAGCTACCTATTTGCTCAACCAACTCTAGGTGGCTTGCAAACCATAAAAAAAAACAAAATAGAAAAAATAAAAGTAAAAGATTTTAAAAAACAATAATTAGGACTTTATTGTCTTCTGCTTTGTTATAGCTACAGTCTTCAGTCTTCACTTTACTGAAAGAGTAGTAGATGCTTGGAACAAACTGTGGTTGGTAAATCCACAGTAACTGAATTGAAACATGCCTGGGATAAACATATATGCATCCTAAGATAAAATACAGGAAATAGTATAAGGGCAGACTAGATGGACCATGAGGTCTCTTTCTGCCATCAATCTTCTATGTTTCTATGTTTCATTCCTGTGAATATTCTTTTATTGTTCTTCCTCAGCATCATAAAGGCATCCTTCTCAAGCTGGAGTTGAAAGAAACTTCTTCCAACAGACCACAAAATGATTACTTACGGAACCGTCCCCTCCTCATGTATCCCAGCAGCTGATCAGATCCCACAGAGTTGGCCTTCTCCAGGTCCCATCAGCCAAGCAGTTCCGGCTGCCGGAGCCAAGGGGAAGGGCCTTCTCTGTGGCAGCTCCAGTCCTCAGACATTTGTACTGACTCCATCCTCCTGGCCTTTCGAAATGCTTTTAAAACACACCTTTGCTGGCAGGCCTGGGGCCATTGGGCCTTAACACTCTGCTCAGCTGATAATATGTCTTTGATATTGGATGAATTTGGATGAATGGTTTACTTAATATTTAGCGTTTTTTTAAAAATTTCTATTTTTTAAATCTTGCACACCACCCTGAGTTCCCTGGAGAAGGGCAGCTTATAAATTTCAACAAATAAATAAATAAAATAAAATAAATGTAAGGTAGAGGACTAGACAACAGGATCTATTACAGAAAGAAGAAGATGATTCATCTGGTGTCCTCTGCCTTTCCGTTCCAAGCTCTCAAATGGAGAATCTGTTTCTGAATTGTGAATCTCCCCAGGTGATGTGATGAAAACTCTTAAATAAGCCCAGACATAAAAAGACACTATGAGCTGCCTGCACTTGATAGCTCTGATAGCAGCTCCCTGCAACTCTTTCCATTTGAATGGAAGGAAGATTCATGAATGGTACTGAAAGTCAACTCAAAACACAGGCAAATTAAATTATCACCGCTGTTGTCAAATATCATAAAGTCAGCTAAAGAATGCATGATTAGGGAATGATGGTGCAAAATAGCACATTTAGTTAAAAAGATGTGAAAGCATATGGCAACATATAGGCACAGCATCTTCCATAATTAGATTCTTCACAGCTGCATTAGAATAATAGCCTTCAGCTTATTCTTATTAATTAGTTCATTTAAATGTCTAACATAGTCCCACATCAAAGGGTCAAGAAGTATTAGTTCAAAGCATGGGTATATATCTATATCTACATCTGATCAAAAAATATAAATTCCTATAGAGAAACTGGTGGAGAAAACCATAATGGCTAGGTAAAGGATGAAACATTCTAATAAACGAGAATGGATGAAAAGCTTTGGTTTATTTCTTTCTTTCTAATAGTTATTAATTGCCCTATAGCAGAGAGTTATCACTATGACATTCAATAAAACAGATAAACCAGCAAAATATCCAGGTACAACATATAAAATATCTGCCAATAAAATAGATTTTTAATTAAGTAAGAGGAAGGCCAAGTTTCTTTCTAATCTAATTTTCTAAAATGTCAGCAAAGGATCATTAGCTTTCTATGTTCTTGTGCTTCAACAGACACCGTGGTTCATCACCTTAAAGATAAGTGGTTACTTCTGATAGTGAGAAAGATCAAAATTGTGAAGCAAAAATGTGCGCTGTGCAGCTCAGAATCTGTATATTAAGACTAGAGCAAATAGGTGAAACCGTGTACCAGTGTAGAATGTTTAAATATGGAGGAGTGGGTGGTAAAATCTGGACATGCAATTGCTGGTAGGAACATAATGGATACTGGATAGCCTGTGGAAGAGAATGTTTGTGAAAGAGGCAAAATCAATGAGTGTAGGAGTGTTCCCATTGGTATATAAAAGTGAGGGTTGAGTAAGTCAGGAGAAAAAGAGAAGGTGGGTGTAATGGAATAGCTTACATAAGTCAGATAAGGCAGAAGTGAGTTCCAAATGTTTTAACTATCACTCTGTGGGCTTGGCTTATTTTGTGGGTGTGGCTTGAGGGTCATGTGATGGGGGGCATGGCTTTGTGATCATATGACAGGATGGGGGTAGTTTGGCAGTCATGTGACTGGGTGGGAGTGGCTTTGCAGTCATGTGACTGGGTTAGGGGTTGCTGGGTAATCGTGTGACTAGGTGATCATGTGACTCAGTGGGCGTGGCCAACTTGATAACACTTGCGTCAAGGGTTAGAGTTAGGCTGCTTGGCCTCTTCTCATCTTCTCACGTCAAAGGCCTCAACGAGATACAATTTCTCTGTCTTTTACTACTACAAGGACTATCTCTACCTTTCCCTGAATGGCAGCCTTGTCCTAGTAAACTCCTTCTCCTTTCTGGCAATTTTCTGCACTGTAATTTCATGTCTCTATTATTTCTGATGTGGTCTCCAAGAAGTTGCAGTAACTGACCCAGGGGAACTGGCCCATTGTATTATATAGTTTTGAGAAATATATGTGATTCAAAGTAAATGCAAATGACAGATAAGAAACAAATAATATGTGCATTGTATAGTTTTGCAGCTAAGTCCAAAGACTATTGGTATGAATCTAAGTTACTTTCTGCCTTGAGTAGAAGATTGGAGAGGATGATCTTCCAAGTTCATTCTAATCCTACTATTATCCAATAAATTTAATCAATATATTTAAGCTCAGGATATTAGTTAACTGAGCAGCTGAAACATCTGTGCAAAGTATTATCATGAACCAGAGTTTTGATTATTATTATTATTATTATTATTATTATTATTATTATTATTTATTAGATTTGTATGCCGCTCCTCTCCATAGACTCGGGGCGGCTCCCAACAGTAATAACACAATATATAACAAATCTAATGATTAAAAGTCACTAAAAAAAACCCTTATTAAAAAGAAAACATTCACACAAACATACCGTGCATAAACTGTATAGGCCTGGGGGGAGATGTCTCAGTTCCCCCATGCCTGGCAGCAGAGGTGGGTTTTAAGAAGTTTATGAAAGACAAGGAGGGTGGGGGCAATTCTAATCTCTGGGGGAGCTGGGTCCAGAGGGTCGGGGACGCCACAGAGAAGCCTCTTCCCCTGGATCCCACCAGATGACATGGTTTAGTCAATGGGACCTGGAGAAAGCCAACTGTGTGGGACCTAACTGGTCGCCGGGATTCGTGCAGCAAAAGGCGGTCTCAGAGATATTCTGGCCCGATGCCATGAAGGGCTTTATAGGTCATAACCAACACTTTGAATTGTGACCGGAAACTGATTGGCAACCAATGCAGACTGTGGAGTGTTGGTGTGACATGGGCATACCTAGGGAAGCCCATGATTGCTCTCACAGCTGCATTTTGCACTATCTGAAGTTTCCGAACACTCTTCAAAGGTAGCCCCATGTAGAGAGCATTACAGTAGTCGAACCTCGAGGTGATGAGGGCATGAGTGACTGTGAGCAGTGAGAGTTGTGCTCATTCTGTTATTATCTGAATCATCTTCCAGTCCTTTGAGTGTCTCTGACTGTAGAGAATTTAGTGAGGAGTCGTTTGGCTAAATCTGCCTTCCCAAGTTAATTCAGATGTTTTGAAATTCATTTTTAACATTTTAAACACCTCTAACAGGGGTGGGTTCTACTTACTTTCCCTTACTTTCCCTTACTTTCGCATCATGCTGGAAGTGTGAATTTTGCTTTGCTTTATGTGTGCACGCCGACATCATGTCAAGGAAATGACCCTCTGGGCATCTGCAGAGGGTTCTTTGCCAGCCGCTTCCAAGGAACGTTGACCGGAGGACCAGTTTGGGGGCATGGCCAGCTGGCCATTGCTGCTGGTTTGGCAAGGGGAGGGGGCAAATTTCCAGCACTGGTTCAGCAGAACTGGTCCTAACTGGCAACAACCCACATCTGTTCTAATGTATATGTGTAAAGAAATCTACTAGAAATGCCAGCTGGCTCAAGCTCAAGAACTGACAGGACATTTGAGTTGCCTGCAGGAAAAAAAAATTAGAAAGTGACAGGCATTTATTTTTGTTTTGCTATCAGCTCAAAGGAAAACAGGAATTGTTGATTCCTCAATTACAATTTTTTTAAAAAAAAAAAGCCTTAAAAAGTTATTTCCCATTATTATTATTATTTTTCAAGCAACAATTTTTATCCAGCCAGTAGAGTAATTCTTGATTTACATCTTCCGATGGAGTGGAAATTGAACTCAGAAATTGTCCCTTGATTTGTTTTACTATATACCATATGTGCCAAATCTCTCTTGGGTCTTTTAAAAAATGTCCTTATTGGGCTTTCCAAAAATGTTGGAGTCTAAAAATAATATTGTTCATTGTGATCCCTAAATTCTTTGCTGGAAGCCCTCCGCCATATAAGATATGAGTTCCATAGGGGCGAGGCAAAATATCTTCCATATATCTAATACCCTCACCAGCTGTATCTCCTCTCTTCTATTTTCCTGAAAATCTTAGCACATAAAAGAAGACTCCCTTAGGTGGCTACGTTTCTGAAATTATTCCCCCTCACCTTTCTGCTTTTTTGAGAATTCTGATATTCTAATAAATGAAATTAAATGCTGGTGGAAGGCTTTATGGTTTTTGATCTGCATTCTCTCCTGTGTATAGTTAAACAGATTTCTTAATATAGGAGTAGTTTTGAAATGTTGGTCCATATATACAGTGCACACTGAAGATAGGAATAGAACGTGGGCCAGGATATCTGCAATAAAAATCTAATACAAGGGTTTCACTGCAGTGCAGTTTTACATAAGAGCTTGTAGGAGCAGACAGAATGTTATTAGACCATAAAAGCACATCAGGCTGATTTATGGTTTCTGATCAAGGTTTCTGTGAAAATTACTCTGCATCACCAGCTCAAGGTGACTGCTACCATTAATGTGTGGAAAATAAATGAGATGGGGAGGCAGATATCAGAAGAAGTGGCAGGAAGCGGTGAGGCAGTTTATACGGCACTGGCTTCCCATTTTGTTTTACAGTGCACAGAACACTGTCATTCAAATGGTTGCTTTGGGGCAGAAAAGGCAATTCTTGATAATTAGATCTTATGATATAGACCTGCTGCTGCTGCTGATGCTTTCCTGAATCCAGAGTGTAAAAGCTGGGGAAAACGCCTCTTCTCCTTCTATGTTTTCATTCTCTGTATAATTCTATGAAGATGGGAAATGAGTCAGATAAAAATGACATAATTTGGAAAGTATTGGGGGATTCCAGTCACTGAGTGACAGACAGGTTTTATAAACAGAAAATAAAATATCTCAAGGATGAACTCTTTCAAAAGTTGACACCGTGTAACATTGGCATATTATATTGCTTGTGTATGTATGTGCATGTATGCACCACACTTGCATATAATTTGTAACCAGCCAAATAAACAACCATCATTCAGGGTTCTCCTTGTCTAGTCACTTCATTGGTTACCAATGATAGTGTTATGACATACTCATATATAAATCTATAAATTAAATTAAACCATTAAAAAATGGCATGTTTCTTGATTTTGGGTCCTTCTGACTTTATCTAAATGATTGATAGCTCTATTGATTAAAGAGATGTTATGTTATCTTATGTTAGAAACATATAAACATAGAAGATTGACAGCAGAAAAAGACCTCATGGTCCATCTAGTCTGCCCTGTCACTATTTCCTGTATTTTATCTTAGGATGGATATATGTTTATCCCAGGCATGTTTCAATTCAGTTACTGTGGATTTACCAACCACGTCTGCTAGAAGTTAGTTCCAAGCTTGTTATTATAATAAGCCGAGTGACTCTTATGATGCATACTTTTTTCCTTTCTTTTTTTTATTATGCCTAGAAAGTTTCTCCTCCTGCACTAAAAAAAATCAGATCTCACTTTATATTAACAACCCAAAATAATTATTATTTATGTACATGATAAGTCCTCCAGGTTGTCAAAAGCCATCCAAGAATATGGCCCCACTTAAAGGAAGCAAGAACTTAAGTGTCCTCAGGTATAGGGAAAGTAAGCATTGTGTTGGGGGAAATGTTCAGCTAGAACCAAGAAGATGAAGATTACATAAGATTGACATTATCTGTTAAAAAGAAGGTTGGAAATCATATATATATATGATTTATATTTATATCTCACCAAGTATAAAGTATAAAATGAGCATTGGAAGGACTACCTTAGGGCTCCCTAGAAGAAAGCTTGAATATCATCTAATTATTAGCTGCTGTGATACATGAGGAGGACACGGTTCTGTAAGTAATCAATTTGTGGTCTGTTGGAAGAAGTTTAACCTTGAGTTTGTACCAAATGTTTGTCCATGTATTATTGTGGTTGAAGTTGAAGAAGTCATTGATAGACAAGTTATAGCAGATAATTTTGTGTACTATGCTTAGATCAGACCGTAGGCAGTGTAGTTCAAGGTTGTCCAAGCCCAAAGTTTCAAGCCTGGTGGCATAACATATTCTATTGTGAGCAGAAGAGTGGAGTACTCTTCTCATGAAATACCTCTGGACCGCTCATTTGTATTAATGTCCGATATACAGTGTGAATTCCAGGCATACAAGCTGTATTCAAGGATTGCTCTGGCAAAGATTTTGTATGCCCTAGTTTGCAGTACAGTGTTATCAAAAAAGAAGAGTCACAAAATTAGGTTAACAATTCTTAATGCCTTTTTGGCAATGCTGTTACAGTGAGCTCTGCGGCTTAAATCATTTGAGATGAATACTTTTAGGTCCTTGATGGAGTGAAGGTCATCTATGAAGTCGTATCCTCCCAGCTTGTATTTGGTGTTCTGATTTTTGTTGCCAATCTGTTTGACTGTTCTGACACATAATCAAGGTTGCTTTGTAGGGCAGCAGTATTGTTGTTGGTGTTGAAAGTTTTATGTTATCAGTGAAGAGGATGCAGCTGCTTCTAATATGATCATAAAGGTCATTTATGTAAAGAGGAAGAGTGTGGTTCCTAAAATGCTGCCTTGGGGGCAGGAGCGGATTCCCAATTTTGCTGCTACTGGTGCACTGCTTGCGCAAATTGATTTTGCTTCGGGTGCATGGACATGTCCCAATGAGATTTTGCTTTTGTTGATTTTTTTTGTCTCTGCGCATGCGTGCGCCCATGGAAGAAACAAATCTGTGTGTGCAGCTCAAATTTCACTACCAGTGTGCCATCCTTATCCTTACAGGTAGCAACCCGATATTGCTTAAGGGAAATCACTGTTAACTGTTGCAGGTTTTGATATTATTATCATCTTCAAAACAGCCTGAAATCTGGATCAAGCAGACATTGTGGGACATTATTTTAGGCAGAAAAGCAGTTTGAAGCAAACTGTTTGAACACCACTTCACTTTTTTCTTCTTTAAAAATCTTTTGCGTGAGATTTCATTGATTTTTTTTTTGCTCCTGTGCATGTGCAGAAGCAAAAAAAATCACCAAAATCTCTCTCGTGCACATGTCCCCTCATGAGATTTTGCTTCCTGAACATGACCTGAATAGAAAAGAATGTTCTAAATATAAAAGAAACAAAGAATAAAAATGAACCTTGAGTGAAGAATTAAGTGAAGGTACAACTAGTTCACGAGAAACAGTGCAGGCAAGAAGAACAGTCTCAAAATGGGTGAGAAGTGTGGTCAGGTGGTAGGAAAAGCAAGTACGATGCTTTGCTATATAGCTAGAGGTATAACAAGCAGGAAGAGGGAGATTGTGATCCCGCTATATAGAGCGCTGGTGAGACCACATTTGGAATACTGTGTTCAGTTCTGGAGACCTCACCTACAAAAAGATATTGACAAAATTGAACGGGTCCAAAGACGGGCTACAAGAATGGTAGAAGGTCTTAAGCATAAAACGTATCAGGAAAGACTTAATGAAGTCAATCTGTATAGTCTGGAGGATAGAAGGAAAAGGGGGGACATGATCGAAACATTTAAATATGTCAAAGGGTTAAATAAGGTACAGGAGGGAAGTGTTTTTAATAGGAAAGTGAACACAAGAACAAGGGGACACAATCTGAAGTTAGTTGGCGGAAAGATCAAAAGCAACATGAAAAAATATTATTTTACTAAAAGAGTAATAGATACTTGGAACAAACCTCCAGCAGATGTAGTTGGTAAATCCACAGTAACTGAATTTAAACATGCCTGGGATAAACATATATCCATCCTAAGATAAAATACAGGAAATAGTACAAGGGCAGACTAGATGGACCATGAGGTCTTTTTCTGCCGTCAGTCTTCTATGTTTCTATGTTTCTAAGAAGTAAAATATACAGTGAATCTATCATATAACTTGTCTGTTATATCTGAATGTGAGTGAAACATCTGACAGCATGTCCCTTCTTCCAGAAAAAAAAGTTAGAAAATAGCTTGCTGATTGTGACATTCAAAAGTTTCATTTTGAACCAATCTGAGCATGAAACATCCTGGTTTTTCACAAACTAGCTATTTAACTGTGAAACTACTGCTTCAAGAATTCTGAAAGTGTTTGAGGTCAAAACAAATCTCAGCCCAGCACACTTTGTTTCAAGCTTCCAAAAAACTTGAAACAGACTGGTTTATGCTAGAAAACAGCATTTTTACCCCTTAGAATAGGAAGTTTCACTCTTGAAACTGTTTAGAAGTAAGCATTTTGCATATCTAGTTGATGTTTCCATTTTCTATTGCCATGAATCATCTATATGTCTATTGTAAATATAGCGCTTGTAAAAGCTAGCTAGATGATCAAGTGAGCTCTGAAGTCATGGGGAAAGAGAGGGATGATCAAGTGAGTCTCAGGAAATAAACCCCTTCAATAGGGCTTTGCAAAACGACTACCCTCAAGGAAGGAAGAAGCTTCTTGACATGTTCATGATTTTATAACAATAACAGGTATGGGGTAGATTTATCTGAAAAAAGCAGGTTACCCAGTAAACTTCCTATAAATGGTGCATTTTAACGGCATAGTATAATAGGCCTTCAGAAGACTTGTTATAAAATGTGGGCCAGCAGTATATTGCAGATGCTAAAAGGTCTCAATTCTAATTTTGGACTGGAAAATAGTAATGTCAAGGTTTGATGTATGCTGGACTGTTTAAACCACAGCAGAATAATGCATCCATTTCTGATTGCTATTATAGGTGAAACTTGATAAATTAGAATATAGTGCAAATGTTCATTTATTTCAGTAATGTAACTTAAAAAGTGAAACTTAATATATGAGAGAGATTCATAACATGCAAGGCAAGATAGTTCAAGCCATGATTTGTCATAATTGTGATGATTATTGGGTACAGCTCATGAAAACGCCAAATCCCCCATGTCAGAAAATTAGAATATTACATGTAATCAATAAAAAAAGGATTGTACATAGAACAATATTGGACTTCTGGAAAGTATAAGCATGCATATATACTTAGTACTTTGTTTGAGCCCGTTTTGCAGCAATTACTGCCTCAGTGTAGCGTGACATGGATGCTATTAGCCTGTGCACTGCTGAGGTTTTATGGAAGACCAGGATGCTTCAACAGCAGCCTTCAGCTCTTCTGCATTGTTACGTGTCATGTCTCTCATCTTTCTCTTGGCAATGCCCCATAGATACTTTATGGGGTTCAGGTCAGGCAAGTTTGCTGGCCAGTCAAGGACAGTAATCTCATGGTCATTGAAGCAGATTTTGGTGCTTTGGGCAGTGTGGGCAGGTGCCAAGTCTAGATGTAAAATTTAAGTAACCATCCCCAGAAAGCTGGTATGCAGATGTAAGCATGGAACACTCCAAAATCTCCCGGTAGATGGCTGTGTTGACCCAAGATTTAATGAAGCACAGTGGACAAATACCAGCAGATGACATGGCTCCCCAAATCAATACAGACTGTGGAAAATTATACATCTCATTTGGCAACTAAGGACCCAGAGAACGGAGGAAGAATGGAGCAGCACATGATGCAGATGCTTGAGGTCCAGTGTAACATTTCCAGTGTAACTTATATATTAGAAGGATTTTAAGGAACTTGAATGAGAGAGAAGCAAAGAAAGTGGTAATGGGCTTGGAGACTTAATCCTATGAAGAATAATTAAAATAACTAGGCATGTTTAACAAAAGCAAGAGAAAACTAAGGACAGACATGATCTTTCTTGAAGGGCTTGAAAAGCTGTCACAGGGATGAGTCCTCGGAGAGGGGCGGCATACAAATCCAATTAATAAACAAATAAATAAGGTGTGGATGTATACTCTGCTCTATCTAGTCCCAAACTTAACAGGCCGTAGCTTTACAGAAGAAGTTCCAAATTCAAAAAAAGAAGGAACTCCTTATTTTTATTTTATTTATTTATTTTTGTCAAGCATATGTAAGAGTACAGTAAAAGTATAAACATGTATACATGAGGTGGTTTTAGGTATATGGGAACATTAGGACAAAGATGGTAGGCACAATGATGTGCTTATGCACACCCGTTACAGACCTCTTAGGAATGGGGTGAGGTCAACAGTAGACAGTCTAAGGTTAAAGTTTTGGCGATTTGGGGAAGAAACCACAGCCAGTTAGTGGTTTCCAGGCATTGGCTACTCTGTTGCTGAAGTCATATTTTCTGCAATCGAGTTTGGAGCAGTTTACCTTAAGTTCATATCTATTGTGGAACTTCTTATTCTTCTTATTCTTATGATTGTAACTTCTTGATGATGAGAGCTAGCAAGCAAGAAAGCAGCCTGCCCTTTGGAATTTTTGGATAGGCTTGAATTGGAGATTTTCAAGCAGAGGCACTTGTTTGAAACTGTATGAGGACTGTTGTCCTAGGCACAAATCAAAACTATTGAAGCTAATGAATAAATGTCATATACAAACATCATAGAAGCAAATGGTTAGAGCAGGGGTCCCCAACCACCGGGCCGCGGACCAGTACCGGGCCGCGGGGCATGTTGCACCGGTCCGTGGAGTCAGCAGCTGCCGGCCCTCATGCCGCCACCCCCTCCCTCCAGCGCTTCGCCTCCCGCCGGGCAAGAGGCCTCGGGAGGCAGGTTCTGCCGGCCACAGGACGATGGATGGGACAGAGGGGTGGGAAGGACCGAGAGGCTCAAGCCTCTTTTGGCTTCTGCCATGGGGCAATTTTGCGTTTTTGGCTGGGGGGAGGCAGGAGGGCCAGCCTGACCCCCTCTCTCCAGCGCTTAGCTCTCGCTGGGCAAGAGGGCTTGGGAGGCAGGTTCTGCCGGCCACAGGACGATGGCGGGAAAGAGGGGCGGGGAGGACCAGCACCCCCATGCTTAATCCCACCCCCAACCACGCCCCCTTCCGCCCCAACTGGGCCATAGAAAAATTGTCTTGCTGAAACTGGTCCCTGGTGGAAAAAACGTTGGGGACCACCGGGTTAGAGTATTCCTCTGTGTTTCTATGAATCAGAGAAATTATTTTATCACAGCTGATCTGAAGGATCAGTGGGGAGTTAAATTTCCTGCAAAGGAAAAAGAACAACACTAGACTTTCTTTCATTGAGATATTTAATTTTAATCTTTAACTGTATATATATATATACTAGTTTTCTCTCTTTCCCTCTCCACTTTCCCAATTCTTCTCTTCTAGTGAAACAGACCCCCTAATAACCACCGTTGGCTTCCCCCATCATAGTCATATTTTTAACTTTGCCTGCCTGCAGATCCTTCTCTGTTGGCTCAGCTGCTGTTTTTCCATGTCTCTTTTTCTAAAGACATCGAATTCATAATTTTCTAAATGTTGCCTTACCCCCCACCTGCAGGCTATTAGCTGCTGTTCACACACCTGTCTTAAGCAGATGATTCTATGATTATTAAAAGTATGTCCTCAAAATATTCCGGGAGACAAAATTCATGCCTCCTAAGCTTTCTGCATGCATCCTCTCCATACAAGGCTTTCAACATGGTAGTGTAAACTCCTCCTTGTCGTTGACCCTTGTACAATATAAGTCACTACAGGTCTTTTGCCTCAGCATAGCTCTTATTTGGAAGCCTGTGCAGCAGATGTTTGTCACTGGGGTTAACCTTTCAGCAAACACTGTTAAAAACAGAAACTATATTTGGAGAATATAAAGCATAGCCACAGAGAGAGAGAGAGAGAGAGAGAGAGAGAGAGAGAGAGAGGCTTTGTTGAAGGTATGGGGTCATTAGCCTGTATTGCTAATAAGGTGGATTTCCTGGCACTTAATTGAAAGCAGGTGGATCATTAGAACAAATATGTATCTAATCAAGAGCTTGGTGTCAGACAATATGATGCCTGATTCATTGCAGGAGAATAAAAAGCATCCCTTCTTCAGCCAGTAAACTCTAGAAGTTAATGTGAGAAAGAGCTGGCATGCCGAATCCTGTCATGAGCCTAATTAGAATGTCCGTTAAAGCAGCTCTGAGTCGAAACACAACATTGAAGTTTTTGTTGGTCTCGCTGGTAAACCTGCACTGTTATTTCACTTCTTCAGAAATCTTTGCAATAACCCCTAGGTAAGTAATAGCAGGTAAACCCATTAGTCAACTTGTTAATAGAATAGAATAGAATAGAATTTTTTATTGGCCAAGTGTGATTGGACACACAAGGAATTTGTCTTGGTGCATATGCTCTCAACGTACATAAAATAAAATAAGGAGTGTGCAGAACCCTTGAATTATCAAGGACATGCACAGAAGAAAATGTGGGATTCCAGCAGATATCCAGTAGACATGACATACAAGACAGATACATTAAAATGTAAATATTATTATTATTATTATTATTATTATTATTATTATTATTATTATTATTATTAATTAGATTTGTATGCTGCCCCTCTCCGAAGACTCAGGACGGCATACAAATAGCGTGTACTTGTAGCACTATCAAGTTAAACAGTCAATAGGTCTCCATACAATAATTATAATACAAGCCTGTCTTTGTTTTACTTATCAGACACATATTACAGTTTACAAATACATTAAACTATCATCGAGCTTACTACAGCAGTCTCAGTGAATCAGCTGAAAGAACAGAGAGAGCAGAGAGAGATAATCATGCTTTTTGGTTCCCTCTTATGGCAATTTGCAGCACTACCTCTTAAACCTACAGTACTTCAATACATACAAACATTTTTTTAAAAAAAATATTTGGATTTTCAAAGATTTCACAAACACACATAAAAATAAAAAACAATAAAATAAACACATACAACAACAAAAAACCAATACAGTACAATACAGGTGATACAAATAACATTTAAAAATGTGTATAACAGTGTTATTTACAATTCATTAATATTCACTTCCTTGACATAATATTTTTATAATTGTTAATGCATAGAAACATTCATTGTTAGCTTGTTTACATGCTGCAAACCCAACTGTTTTGTACAGAGTATTGACAGAATTGGGCTTCATATACTAGTTCTAGGCACCTGGAGTAATTATCTGATCTGTTTTTCGTTCATTCTACAGGTTCCTTTCAAAAATTCCAAGATAGAAGACCATTGAAAACTCTATGATTGGGTTCGTAGTGCAGATTATAGTGTTCAACTTTCTATTAGCATGCTCCATGAATGCTTTGGTAAAGAATGTGTATAAAGATGTGACACTGAGTACCAAACAAGTAATGGTCTCAGTTTTAAGAGATCTGTGCTAATTGTAGAAAGCAACTTGATACATAGACCTTTATTACTCATTGAGGGTGTTGGTGACATCAGCCATTTATTAAATAGGTTTTGATTCAATTCTGTTTCCTGGCAGCAGAGTACTTTTTATTTATTTAAAATTATTACATCAAAAGAAAGAAAAACAAAAAGCACAAGAAAATAATATATATATATATAAATTATTTCCAACCTTCTTTTTAACAGATAATGACAATCTTATGTAATCCTCCCTCCTAAATATTTTGCAAATCTCAGCCCCTCATTTAACTGGTATGCTTCATCCTCAAATCGAAAATCAATTCATTATTTTCTTCTTTTAGCAAAAAAGAAAGCAAGGGTGTCAAATTTACAGCCTCATATGACGTATCACAACTTCTCCTCCCTTTATTTAAATGGGGGTGGGGGTGGCCAGCGTGTGACGCATCCAGTCTGTGGGCCACGATTTTGACACCCCTGATCTAAGGTTTCCAGTCTTTCAGAAAATGGTTTCATCATTTGCTCCCTGAACATGTTAGCTTCAGAATTTCTGAACATTCTGACATTTCCACAATGCATTCTTCCCCTTGGAAAACATCAGAGTCCAAATGTGGGGAGGGAACCAGGATTTTAATATCTAAATTTTCTTGAACAAGACCTCACATTCATGTGTTATACCTAAATACAAGACAAGTAAATATTCTATTTATATAATACATTTATTTTAAATATACATATCCTACTTAAAACCATGATTCTTAGATGCTTTTCAGCAAAAACCAAGCGACAGACCAAAAAAAAAGCCCCCTCCTAATGTGAAGTCATAAAATAGAAACATGACCCCTAAAATGGAATAAAACCAACAAAATCATATAATCAGTCGTGCAGCCAACAATGGGGGATAATAGCAGTGAAAAGGATTTTAAAAGCACTAAAAGGTTTTAAAATGAAAAAAAACCTTTATGGAGCTGAAAAGAGAGCAATATAGAAGTCCACTATTCTTTTTGATGTAAGTGTACCAGAACTGAAGCCAGAAGCGTCCACAGGGAGCTGTCAAAAAAGTTAGGATTGTAACTGTAACTGTGTGATTGAAGCTCTGCATTACCTCTGAAATATAGTTTTACTTGGCAGAAATACTTGGAGAATAGCCTCAGCAGGTCATGTTATTTACCATCACTGTTTTATCTGTGTACGGTTTTAATTGACAGAGGTCTTTGGAGAGGGGGTCTGGTGAAATATAGTCGAGTTACGATAAAGAAATGAGGAAAGATTATTCTTTCAATAAACTATCCCCAAGCAATTTAGCATTTGAAAAGTTAATGCCAACATTATGAAATGTGTAGAAGGAGACTACAAAATTACAGTTAAAAGGCATTTCAAAAGACAAATGTATCCAATCCACTACCAACACAGAAACCTATTTCTACAGTGTTCCTGGCTGGCAGCCACACAGATTGTACTCTAAACCTATAATAAAGAAGAGCCTGTTGTTTTCCAAGGTTATCCCTTTCAATGCTTACACTGTCAAGAAACTTTTTTTTTCATAATTAGCAAAAGCAAAAAAATAAGTAAAGTAAATAAAGTCCTTTTTCTATCAAGTTTTATTCCCATTGATTTCACAGCTGTATCTACAGTATGTTTAGTTTAAATCATCTTTCTTATGATTTGAATCTCTTGGCTTACATTTTATCTTTTGAGGAGCAGCAAACAAATGTCTCCTATACACTCTTTAAACACATCTAAATGCTTGAAAATGGCTACCCGATAACCATTTCCCCCTGTTTCTTTTTTCATATATATGTTCCTTTCAACACTTTCAATATATATAATTTTGGCTTTCTTTTATTTGACTTATTTGTTTGTTGAGTTCCTTTAGCCTGGAGGGTTCTATCAAGACATTATTTGCATTAAGGTAAAACATTTTGTTATGAAGTAGATTTCATATGGTAATCTAATATGGTATACACAATAATTTATATAAATTCCAATGTTTCTATGTATTGAAGAATATCATTGAATGGATGAACTTTGGAGACCTTGGAAAAAACTAAATAGTTCATTCTCTTATTTTACTAAGGAAGTTAGAACTGTATAACAACTAGTATCTCAAGGAGATTGGTAGAGAAAATACTTGCTTTGAATTTTTCATCTTTTCAACTTTTGTTACTTTTAGAAAGAATTTATATTCAGTTTTTTCAGAAATAAGAGAATGAAAGAATGAACCATTTAGCTTTTTCCAAGGTCTCCAAACTTCTTCAATACATAGAAACATTGGAACTTATATAGATTATTGTGTATACCATATCAGATTACCATATGAAATCTAGTTCATAACAAAATGTGTTATGTGTTAAGTGTTGTATTTTTCAATAACCATGAAGAGTGTAATTTCTGACAAAGCTGAGGTTTCCCAGAATTCAGTTTATACATTTTTTAAAAATCCAAGCTAACGACTACTGCTTGATGCTACTAGAGTTATAGGCAGGGCCACCATCAGGAATTTTGGGGCCCCATACAGCCTAAGTGTCTGCCCCCCCCCGCCATTTTAAAACTATTTTAAGTCGCCAAGCCACTCCATCCCCCGGGGATCATTTCCCGCTTCACGCCAAGCGAGGCGGTCCCATAGGCCAGTGTTTCCCAACCTTGGCAACTTGAAGATATCTGGACTTCAACTCCCAGAATTCCCCAGCCAGCAAACGTGAGGAGCTGGAAAGGACGAGGGGAGAGAAAAAGCAGGGTACCAGCAGTCAGGCGGGTGTCTTGAGGGGGCACTCCCATCTGGAAGGAAGGGAAGAAAGGCGAGGGCAAGCTATGAAGGAAGGAGGGAGGGAGGGAGGAATGAATGGTAAAAGGGGTGATCAAGAGAGGAATGGGTGAATGAATGGACGGAGGGTGGGAAGGAAGGAAGGAAAGAAGGAAGGGACAGGAACAGAGGAAGGGTGCAAAGCAAGCAAGGAAAGGTGTGAAAGGGGAGAGTAAGAGAGGAAGGAGTGAAAGAAGGGAATGAGGGAGGAAAGAAGGGAGGAAGGAAAAGGAAAGCAAGAAATGGAGGGAGGAAAGGAAGGAAGGAAAGAAAGAAAGAAAGAAAGAAAGAAAGAAAGAAAGGGGGAAGGGGCAGGAACAGAGGAAGGAAGGAAGGAAACTTATGAAAGGGGAGAGTAAGAGAGGAAGGACTGAAGGAAGGGAGGGAGGGAAGAAGGTAGGAAGGAGAAAGAAAAGAAGAAATAGAGGAAGGGAAGGTAAAAGAGAGAAAGAAAAAGAGCAAGAAAGAAAGCAAGAAAGAGAGAAAGAAAGAAAGAGAATGAAAGAGAAATAAAAATAGAGAGGGGGAATGAAAGAAATGGAAGGAGGGAAGGAAGGAGAGAAAGCAAGAGAAAGAAAGAAAGCAAGAGAAAGAAAAAAGAATGAAAGAGCAAGAGAGCAAGAGAGAAAAAGAAAGAAAGAGAGAAAGAAAGAAAGAAAGGCAACTTCAAAGAAAGGCTCACTGAGCATCTCTCACTCTCTCTCTCTTTCTATCCCTTTCTTTCTCTCTCTTCCTTTCTATCTCTCCTCTTCCTTTATCTCCTCTCTCTCTACCTCTCTCTTTCTCTCTCTTTCTCTCCCCCCTCTCTCCCCCCTTTCCCTCTCTCTTTCTCTCTCTCCCTCTCTTGCTATCTCTCCCCCCTCTACCTCTCTCTTTCTCTCTCTCCCTCTCTTGCTATCTCTTTCTCCCCCGCTCTCCCTCTCTCTTTCTCCCTCTCCCTCTCTTTCTCTCTCTCCCCCTCTCTCCCTCTCTCTTTCTCTCTCTCCCTCTCTTTCTCTCTCTCTTCCCCCTCTCTCCCTCTCTCTTTCTCTCTCTCCCTCTCTTGCTATCTCTTTCTCTCTCTTTCTCCCCCCTCTCTCCCTCTCTTTCTCCCTCTTCCTCTCTTTCTCTCTCTCTCCCCCCCTCTCTCCCTCTCTCTTTCTCTCTCCCTCTCTTGCTATCTCTTTCTCTCCCCCCTATCTCCCTCTCTCTTTCTCTCTCTCCCTCTGTTGCTATCTCTTTCTCTCTCTTTCTCCCCCTCTCTCCCTCTCTCTTTCTCCCTCTCTCCCCCCTCTCTCCCTCTCTCTTTCTCTCTCCCCCTCTCTTGCTATCTCTTTCTCTCCCCCCTCGCTCCCTCTCTCTTTCTCTCGGCGGCGGCAAGGTCGTCAGCTGTGAGGCGGAGCCAGCCGCCGCGGTCAGTGCCTCTGTTCCAGAGCTCCGCCTCACAGCTGACCACTCTGCCGCTGCCCCATGGCTACTACCCGCTGCGACTGCTGAGAGAAAGAGAGAGGGAGAGAGGGGGGAGTGGGGGGCTACTACCTGCTGCGGCTGTCGCTGCCGCCGCCATCACCCTCCCACTGCGAGCCGCCCTTCCGCTGCCGCTACCCTCCCACCAGCCCCAAAGCTCACCTGCTACAGCCGCCAGGGAAGCTCCAGCCGGGCGGGGCACTGCAGTTGCCTGAAAACTTGGAAGGCGCTAAGAAGGAAGCTCAGCTTCCTCTTCTCACAACTTTTTGAACAATTAGGGGCCCCGGCCTTCTGGCGCCAAGTTAGCAGCTCCTTGCACATGCGCAGACTGTACCCTCCCTCTTTTGCCGGCTGCCTGCTGCCTCAGCAAAGTAAAAGGCCCGGCCTTTTTCTTTGCTGAGGTGACAGTCTGCGCATGTGCAAGGAGCTGCTGACTGCGGGCCCCTCTAATTGGTCAATTTCACCGGGCCTGGGATGGGACTCCCAGTAGTACCGGTCTATCGGCAGCCCTGGTTATAGGTAATTGATGGTGGAAAAACTTCTTGTAGGCACTTGCTCTTCACAGAGAGAGGAATCCTTACATTTCAGAAGCTCAACTTCTCAAAAAAAACCTCAAAAAGAATCTGAACCTCATATATAAACTGAATAAACAAAATCTCACAGCCAACCCCCACCTTGGAATACTAATATCAAATAAACTAAGTGCCAAAGCCCACTGCAGCAATATCGCCAAAAAGGCTTCTAGACTTGTTAATCTGATCCTATGTAGCTTCTGCTCTGGCAATCTCACATTACTCACCAGAGCCTACAAAACTTTTGCCAGACCCATCCTTGAATACAGCATATCAACACCCTCAAAAATGTCCAAAGATACTTCATCAGAAGAGCCCGAAACAGAATACCCTACGAAAGTAGAGGAACAATCCTGGATCTAGAAAGCTTAGAACTATGATGCCTAAAACACGATATAAGTATTGCCCACAACATCGTATGCTGCAACGTCCTGCATGTCAATGACTACTTCAGCTTCAACTGCAACAACACAAGAGCATGCAACAGATTAAAACTTAATATTAACCGCTCAAAACCTGACTGTAAAAAATATGACTTTAGCAATCAAGTTGTCGAAGCGTGGAACTCATTACTGGATTCAGTAATGTCAACCCCTAATCCCCAACATTTTTCCCTTAGACAAGAGGTTCTCAACCTAAGGGTCAGGACCCTTTCGGGGGGTTGAATGACCATTTCACAGGGGTCGCCTAAGACCCTGGGAAAAGACAATTTTCCCATGGTGTTAGGAACTAAAGCTTCTATTCTGGCGCCTTGGAACATATTTTTACAATCCGATAAATCAGGCGTTTACATTGGGGGTGTCCCTTTGACCTTCCTGCCAATCAGCTTAAAGCTCTGTTGGGAGAATTGGTGCTAGACTTATGGTTTGGGTTCACCACAACAAGAGAAACTGTTTTAAGAGGTCGCGGCATTAAAAAGGTTGAGAACCACTGCCTTAGACTATCTACGATTGACCTCTCCAGGTTCCTAAGAGGTCAGTAAGGGGTGTACATAAGTACACTAGTGTGCCTTCCATCCCCTGTCCAATTGTCTCTCCTTTATCTCATATATCTTTTCTTCCTTTCATATATCTTCTCCTCTATTTTTATATCTTTTCTTCTATCCTTTATATATATTACTACATGTCTATTCTCTTCAATATGTATTGTGTATTAGACTAACTAACTAACTAACTAAATAAATAAATAAACAAACAAACAAACAAACAAACTGTTGACTCAAATACATTTTCGGAAATATGTCTCCAAGTATTTCAGGCAAGGGTCAAAACATGATACTTCACTCTATCATGGAACCTGCAAATCCCCCAGATCCAATTCAAAATTATTTATACTAGCACAAACTCAGGAGATTGTTAGGTCCTTTTAACATGTGAATTCTTGTAAGATGTCATTGTGAGATCGCAAATAAATTGTGAGATTTCAGGTGATTTGATAACAGGTACATAGGTAAGAAGTTTTCCAGACTTCATAATAACTCCTGATTTTAATTATAATGTAATATTCCATGCTGCTCTGCAGAAACTATTTGTTTGTTTGTTTGTTTGTTTGTTTGTTTGTGTTGGAAGGAACCTTGTAGGTCATCTAATCCAACCCCCTGCCCAAGCAGGACTTCCTACACTAATTCTGACAAATGGCAGTCCAATCTCCCCTTGAAAGTCTCAAGTGTTGGAGAAGATCAACCTCAACCTCCACAGGCAAGTTGCTCCACTAGTTGATCGCTCTGACCATCAGAAAGTTTCTCTTTATTTCCAGGTTAAATTTCTCTTTGGTCAGCTTCCAACTGTTATTCCTAGTCTGGCCTTCTGGTGCTCTGGAAAATAACCTGACCCTCTCCTCTCTGTGGCAGCCCATTAGGTATTGGAACACTGCTATCATGTTTCCAATGCTTCTTCTCTTTGCTAGACTAGCCCTGCCCAGTTCCTGCAACCTCTCTTCATATGTTTTAGTTTCCAGTCCCCTTATCATCCTGTTCGCTCTCTTCTGCACTTTCTGTAGAGTTTCAATGTCTTTTTTATAGTGTGGTGACCAAAACTGAATGCAATACTCTAGGTGTGGTCTAACTAAGGCTTTATAGAGTGGTATTAATACCTCTCTAGTCCTAGATTGTATCCCTCTATTAATGTAATTTAGGATTGTATTGGCCTTTTTGGCTGCCTCTGCACATTGCTGGATCATATTTAGTTGGTTGTTCACCAAGACTCCAAGATCCCTCTTGAAGTCACTGCTATTGAGTTTCACCCAGTTTATATGTATGTCTTTGATTTTTCCTACTTAGGTGTAGGATTTTACTTTTCTCTGCATTGAATTTCATTTTACAGTGGTCCCCCGATTATCACGAGGGTTCCGTTCCAGGACCCCTCGCGATGATCGGTTTTTCGCGAAGTAGCGGTGCGGAAGTAAAAACACCATCTGCGCATGCGCAGATGGTGTTTTTACTTCCGCCGCAGCAGCGAGGAGCCGAAGATTGGGGTTTCCCCGCCGCCCACGCAAACTCCTCGCTGCTGCTGCGCCCGCCGCTTGTCCGCCCGCCGCTTGTCCGCCGCCTGCCTGCCCGCGAGCCCGCCCTTCGCCCGCCCACGCCGTTCGCTCGCGCCGCTTCCCAGCTGAGTCCTGAAGCGAACTTCCGCGTTTGGCTTCAGGACTCAGCTGGGAAGCAGCGCTGGGGTTTCCCTGCCGCCCACGCAAACTCCTCGCTGCTGCCGCGCCCGCCGCTTGTCCGCCCGCCGCTTGTCCGCCGCCTGCCTGCCCGCGCGCCCGCCCTTCACCCGCCCACGCCGTTCGCTCGCGCCGCTTCCCAGCTGAGTCTTGAAGCGAACTTCCACGTTTAGCTTCAGGACTCAGCTGGGAAGCAGCGCTGGGGTTTCCCTGCCGCCCACGCAAACTCCTCGCTGATGCCCGCCGCTCACCCTCCCGCCAGCAAGAGGGGGAAGACCCAGGGAAGCCGCCCAGCAGCTGATCTGCCCGGCGCCATCTACGCATGCGTGGCCATAGAAAAAAGGGTGCGCATGCGCAGATGGTGTTTTTACTTCCGGGTTGAAAAATTGCGATATAGCGTTTCGCAATGTTCAGGATCGCGAAACTCGGGGGACCACTGTATTTGTTTGGGCCCGGTTTATATGTCTGTCAAGATCCATCTGGATCCTGACCTTGTCCTCTGGAGTACTGGTTACTCCTGCCCGCTTGGTGTCATCTGCAAATTTGATAGTTCCCCTCCTATTCCCTCATCTAGGTCATCAATGAAGATATTAAAGAGTACTGGGCCTAGGACAGAACCTTGTGGTATCCTGTTGCTTACTTTTCTCCATGTGGACTTGGACCTATTGTGGACTACTCATTGGGAACAGTTGGTCAGCCATATATATGAATCTTTTTTGGCTTATTGAAGTAATTATATTGGAGTTAGGCAAGCAGTGATCCTAAAGTAGGTAATAAACATAGACTTTATATTTTGTATTCTCTTCGAAATTAGAACGAGAATTAAATCCATTGTAAAGTATCTCTAGGTTAGAAGGAGCACAAATTGTTTTCTGTACTGACTTTTCAAAAAGGAAAGGGAAACAAGGGAATATTTTTTTTCTCTGCACAATATTCACTGCAGGATGCCCTTAAATTACTTTATCAATACACAGCTCAGTGTAGGGATATGTTGAGCTCAGAGTCAATATGTGTTTCTGCCACCTGTGATCATAAAGAGTGTCACCTCCTGCTATAGTAGCTGAGTGCAAATTGGTAGGACTTCTCATGAAACAATGTGAAACAAAGGAAAAGAAAACAGCACTCTGACAATTTTCAACCTGTCTTAATCCTATGTTATTAGAACTTATGCTCCTGTGTTTCATTTTATTTTCTGCAAAAGACAAGTTTGAGCACAGTTTCCAAACTCTTGACTTCTTTTCCCTGCATCACAATATAAGTTTAAAAAGCACACTTTGACAAATGTGTTTATTTAAACTTAAATTGAATTTATTGAAATTACTTCTTTAAGAATGAAATTCATATCTAATATTAAACAAGATTTCTACCTGGTATACACATTATTTCAATACTGACTTGGTAAGACTTTATTTAATATGTTAAAATATTCATTCACTCAAGTATATTGAACATATAGCAATTATAGTTCTTAAAATTAATGTTTCAGGCTCAAGAGAATAATCCAGTTTTAAAAGATATGTATACATATGTGTGTGGGCGCTCTCTCTCTCCCTCTCCCTTTAGCTCTCCCTCTCTCTGCCCCACCTCTCTTTGTATTAACATATGCATATATTTGCATAACATAATTGAAATAGATAAGAAAAGCCAATGGGTTTGAAAGACTTGAAGTACAACATGTGCCTGTTTTAGCAGGTGCACCTTCTGAAACACAACAATATGACAGAAAAAAAGCTTTTAGTTCCTCTGTACCTTTAACCACATGATAGTTGTTCAATGAGGCTGATCCAACTGAGGCTTCTTCTCACAACTACTTCCTTTAAAGGTTGTGGAAAGAACCCCTCCCTCAAGAAAGCATTGACTAACACCTGAAGCCAGCCTCGTGTCACCTCACTACTGGTCAAAACCAGCCAGGAAAGGTACTGGTCAAACATACAAGTGGAGGCACTCATCACTCCTATGGCCTTGTCCACATCATCAGGACTCAAGGGATCAAACCTATCCCACACAACAAGATTAAGACTTGTCCCAATTGCCTCTCTTGACATTATCCAATTAGAGTTTAGTTTAGTTTAGTTTAATCAGATTTGTATGCCGCCCCTCTCCGCAGACTCGGGGCGGCTCACAGGTAGTCTAGGTCTACCTGAATCTGAGCAATTTTGTCTGTTGTAAACTGAACGAATTCCTTGGCTCTAACCTGCAAGGGATCTTCTGCTCTCTCCACATTAAGAAGAGAGTGGCTCACTCTAAACAGAGTGGCTGGGCGAGAATCTGCAGTAAGAGCAGAAAAAAGCACATTTTGCTGCCCTTATTGCTACTAGATAACTCCTAATGTAGGTTCTTAGTAGTTTTCAGTCAGATTTACTGGCTCTCCAGCGTTGCTCCAGACATTTCTTCTGGTGTTTCAACTCCCGGAGTTCCTCAGTAAACCAAGGAGCTCTCCGGGATCCGCTGTCTCAGAGAGGTCATACAAGCACAATCTGATCTAGAGCCCCAGATGCCGTCCTGTTCTATGCAGACACTAGGGACTCGGCTGAGCTGCAGACAAGGGAATCAGGTATCTCCCCAATCTCCCTCTGGAACTCGAGCAGGTCCATTAGGCATCTGGGGCAGAACCACTTAATCAGCTCAGCCACCCTGAAGTGAAGGATTGGCATATTAAAGTCAAGCCTTAACAGGAAATGTATGCGAGTGTTCATGGGGTCTTTTAAATGTGTTTTTAGTAAATTTTCATATTTTAGAGGTATTAGATTTCTTATACAGTATATTGTTATATTAATGTTGTACACCACCCTGAGTCGCCCCGAGAAGGGTGGCATAAAAATCAATCAAACAAACAAACAAATAATCTGACTATGACAAGGGAAAGGTGTGTATATCCCTTAACATCAGATCATGTTTCCCCTGCCCCAAGAGAAAAACTAAATTGGGTGTGTGTCCCCCCCATGGGTCGGAACCTCAGTTACTTGGGTCAGGTCCATGGTTGTCATGGAAGCCATGAATTCCTGCACCACACCCAAGGATTCACTGAGTAATGGTAGATTAAAGTTCCCCAAGACCATCAATCTGGGGAACTCTACTGCCAACTCAGCTACCGCCCCGAGCAGCACAAGCAGTGCTGTTGCAACACAGCTGGGAGGCAACTGTGTTGCAGCAAGCCCACCTGAAGCCTAGGTCCAACTTCAGGAGAAGAGACTCACATCGACAATCTCGGGTATAGATATCTTGTGAGGATTGAGATTCTTCTGGACTATAATAGCCACTCCTCCACCCCTTCCCTGGAGTTGTGGCTGGTGCAGCACCTGAAATCCATCTGGGCACATTTCGAAGAGGGGAACTCTCCCTTTGTTGCCCAGCCAGATCTCAGTTAAGCATACCAGGTCTGCCTTCTCCATCTCCTGGAGCATGTCCTGGATGAGAGGGGCCTTGTTGATTACCAACCTGGCATTCAGCAGCAGCAACCTGAGACCAGGGCCCTGACATTCTTTGTCCCCAGCTATACGGGACAGAAGCCTTCGCACATGCACAGAGAGGTTTTTCCCAAGCTGCAGTGACCAGAGAACAGGTTTGTAAATGTGGACTGTCGATTATCACTGCTGGTTTGGTGTGCAGCGATAAATTTCCACTACCTGTTCTAAAGAACTGGTCCAAACCGACAGCAACCCACCTCTGACTATGTGGCTAAAGATTGATGAATGGGTTGTAGTTAAATTGACACTGTAGGCTCAATTTTATTTCTTCCCAATTTACACAATGTGTATAATTAGCATGTATCTCACCTTATATTCAGTGGTATTCTGGGAACATTTCAAGTGTTTTTTGAGACATCTGAATTTAGCAAATATGAAAGTTTAGGATAGTAATATCTGCTCTGGATCTCTATAGAATTCAACTGAATTGAAGCTTTCATCTTGAACACATAAGGTTAAGCATGTATGCATACAAGTCCTCTCCCTTGTCTATAAAAATGTGCCATAAGCTTCAGATCCTTTATTTTGTAAAATCAGTGTGAAACTTTGGAAGAACATTGTACATTCAGCAGAACATAATGAGAATTGTTTGCAATGCAGTGCAATACAAGCTGTCGGAGAGAGTGTGATTGGAGTTTAGGAGGTGGTAATATAACCTTGAAAGAGCTGGAAGTACATCCTGTTTCAGAAATCCAACTTCAATCCATTTTAGATAATCATTATCTTGTACCAATCTCCCCTATTCAGACAAAACGTAGCAAGGCAGCAAATACTGGTAGATCTGAATAAAGTAAATTGTCTGGATTCTTTTCAGCCAGGGCTAGGCACAGATTTGAAATTGAATTGCTGTCTTGACCTGGTAACTGTGAGGGACAGAATGGGTTGGAACATCCTCAGATTTAATCCCAGCAAGATGTTGTCTGTGCAGAGGATATTGATTATCAAGAAATTCCAATTATAGCCCTTGATGGGACTGCGCTTTCCTCAAAGGAGCAGGCATGTAATCAGGATTCTTGCAGTCACAGCTCCTACTTTAGACCATCTGATAGAGGCCATGGATTGGAGTGCTCTTTGCCAGCTCCATTTCATTCACCAGTTGTGGTTTTTAACTAAGCCCACAGGAGCTGATGACATTGAGTTGGGTTCTTGCCATCTTCAGTTGAATATTGTAATTCACTTTATATGTAACTGACTTAGAAACTTCACCTGATGCCAAAATTAATTGTCCCTCTCCTGACTGGTGGAAACCAGTTTAATAGAATAAATCTATGCTGGAGGAGCTGCATTGGGTTGCCAATAGACTTTCAGGACCAATTCAGGGTGCTAACTCTCTATTATAAAAACTCTTTTTGGTTTCAACATAAACAGTTTCTGGTAAAATATGCCTGCTCAGTACAAATTAGCCCAATACACAATAGGAGACAAATGTGGAATTTATCTAACAAAGTCATAAATCAGTATAGTCACATAATACCATGCTTTGTGACCATGGCACCTCACAACAGAGTTGTCAGTTCTATTGTTATAGTTGTTAACTAAGAAATACGTGTAGGTGGAAATTGCTCTTTCTATCTTGTTGACAAGAAGAAAAGTAACAAAACATGTGATCCTTGGGTTGATATTCACTTGTAAAGTTCTCATTTTTTAAAAAAATTGTAAATCTACATTAATACAGTGGTACCTCTACTTACTGTTGTGGTTCCGTCTGAGGCCCCTCAGGGAACGGCTGATCTTCTGTCGGTTTCCAGCTCAGAGGGAGAGGCTGAGGAACAGGAGGTGCAGGCAGACGAGGAGGAGGAATCCCAGGCTGAAGAAGAGGGAGGACAGCCAGAGTTCCACCAGAGGGAGCTCTCCCCAGCAAGCAGCCTGGATTCCTTAGAGGAAAATGCACAAGCCATAATTGATCTGCGACAGAGAAGAGCTACTCAGAGAAGGAATCAATTGGCTAAGTACTTTCAGCATTAAAGAGGCAACAGCTGGGTTTGGGTGTGGTGCTCTTTGGAAAGGCTAAAAGGCAGACCCACCCTTCCTGGCTTGTGGAGTTTTATCTTTGAGAGTCTTGGGACCTGGCTGTGAACTTTGGCGTCTTGGAATCCTGGTTTGTGCCTTTGACTATTGAAACCTTGGGGGGGGGGTGCCAGCAAGAAGCTTGCTGTATTGTCTGGACATCAGGACTCTGCTGTAACGTATTATAGCCTGTCTGTTGGGAAGAACAGGTTTTCCTCTGTGTTTATTTTTTCCAGCTATAAAATACTTTTGGCTTTTACCAGAGTGTCTGGCTGTTTTTTCCAGTTGGTGTTGAGGTCTGGGAGAACCCAGACAGAACACTTACGAACTTAATTCGTTCCGTGACCAGATTCTTAAGTAGAAAGTTTTTTAAGAAGAAGCAATTTTTTCCCATAGGAATCAATGTAAAAGCAAATAATGTGTGCAATTGGGGAGGGTGGAGGCCCTGTTTCCTCCCAGGAGATTCCTAGAGAGGCACCATGGAAGCTTCTCCCTGCCTTTTCCGGTTACAGTTTTGGAGGCTCAGATTTGTAAGTGGAAAATGGTCCTTGAGAAGAGGCAAAAAAAATCTTGAACACCCGGTTCTTTAATAGAAAAGTTCGTAAGTAGAGGCATTCTTAGGTAGAGGTACCACTGTATCTGCATCCTTAATATATTCTTTTTTGTGCCTGTTTCCTGTTCTAGCATTTCTCATGAGAAGATAAATTCAAGACCTGTTTTATTCCTGCAAGAGCATTTGTGAGATTTTGACAATTTCTTTATTTTAATCATGCATCTGCTGCTGCTACCACTAATATTGAGAATGATGATTTTGTACCTGCAACATTGTTCAGTGGTGCACACTATCAGAATTGGCTACTCATTCCTGTACAATTTATTTCCTTGATAACAAGAGCACTCTTCATACATCCTACAATATAGTCGTAGATATTCAGTTGTGTCAAAGTCCTTGTAAGGTAGTTCTCTATACATTAGAGATATAGACAGAGCTTCCCCAAGGTGTTTCAAAATGCAAGTGATTACGTTTATTCCAGGAGTCCATTATATACATTTCTGAAACAAATTAAACTCAAGTAAAGCCATGCAATACGGTTAGGCACACTCTGTGATTTTGGGGAGGAGGTTGAGAAAAAATCTTGACTGACTGATTGATTGGTATTGATTGAGGCAATTGGAAGTCTGAATAACATTATACCAGGTTAGGAGAAGGCTCCACATAGCAATACTTCTTTCACAGAGATTCTAATACTTTACAATGATATTTTGTACCTGTTTATGCTACAGTATTATCAGTTATATATGAGTAAACTAATGTTTACCTTGAATGTAATGTATCAGGTAGTTTTTTAAAAAATAGTTTTCTAAAATAAAAAGAATACGGCATTGGCATCTATTAGGTAAAATTAGGCATAGCAGAACTATAACAATAAATCTATTCAAAACTGCTTTGGTAAAAAAAAATCCCAAGAAGAAATAATTGAGTATAAAGAAAGTAATACAATTTGAAACAAGTCAATTCAAATATACTAAATTGTTAATTCAATTTATTGAATGAGAAATGTGGTGTTCAATCCAAGTCCCTTACTTCTGTGATTAGTTTAAAGTTTATATATATATATAAAAGAATGAAAACAATTTACAATACAATACAATACAATGCACTTTTTCAAAAGCAAAACAGAGATATTAGAATTTTCAAGATAAAATCTAATTAAGGGACTGAACAGAAGGAAAATTATGAAAGAAGAACATAAAGTGCTCTTATCTCATTTCAGGATTGCAATCCACTATGAAATAGTGAAATGAAGCCATGAAGCATAAAACAACAACAACAAAAATAGATTAAAGGAGATAGGTTTGCCAGGTCAAAAATATTCTTTTTCACTCTCTGTGAAAATGGAGAAAATTGAGTTGCGTACAATAACAATGCAAAAGAAATGCATGAAAACATTGAATTTTGGGGATGTTTTCACAGATCTAGTGAAGAAGATCAGAAGAAACACAAATGACTCCCAAAGAAATAGATTTAGAAAATGTATGCATAGTATTATGTATAGAACACCCCCCCCCTCCCCACTTCTTCTAATCAGGATAATAAATAGTGCTAATGGTCTTTCTGGCAAGTTGCTTTGAAGTCAAATTAGTCCCGAAGGTGATATTGTCCTACCTGGCATGACATATTCTAACAGCACAGGCATATGCTTTGTTCTAATGTAAGATCTGGCTACCCACCAAAAACACTTATAAATTTAATCATGTTTTCCACCAATTTACATTGAAAAGATGTTAGAACTAACTAGCCCTGCATCCCATTTTTTAAAAAAACCTGTTATCTACACCAGAAGAAAACCTGTTATCCAATTCACCAGAAGAAAAGCTAAATAGTTACCTATTTTTTGTTAGAAGATGAACAATTTCATAGTAGGGACCCCTGGACGCCTGTTGGGTACATGCAGTGATTTGTATGCCATCAGCCTGTTAATAAGTTCAAGTACTTCATAACATTTCCTTAGATTCTCTTCTTGAAAATGTGATGAAATGCCAGTAGGCAGGCCGCACATTTTGGGGGCTAAAAGACAGAAGCAAGGAATTAATTCCAATCCTCTGCAATTTCTTTATTGTCTCTTATAACTCTCTTTTAACTCGTTTGTCACCCAATAATTTGCTCCCCTGCTGTTTTTCGTTTTTCTGGGTTTCCCCTTTTATTCATTCATTCATTTCTGAAATTGTTTAATGAGTGGATTTGCGATGCCCTTCATGTTATCTTGAATGAAACACTAGACAGGCTCCAGCAGAATCTTGGAAAACACAATTTCCTTTGATTGGCCTAGATCCTCCCCTCCCCCCAAAAAACAAATCAGCTTAGCTTTTTTGCTTATTCTCTATAATAGTAACTATTTCAGAGCTATTGAACATCTTTTTTCAAGATTAGGTCTTCTTGCAGACACTGTGCCAGACCTCTGTTCTATTTCTGCATATTGGCCTCATCTAATAGTCCTTGGCCACTAATGTTTTGCTGTGACATCATTTTTCCCTGATGTTAAAAGGTCTTCATGTCACTTTCTTTTAGCTTTCTAAAGATAGTCCTTAAGGAAGCAATTCTCTTTTTGTTTTTGTATTATCATTCAAAATTTCAATCTTGTTTGTTTGTTTGTTTGGTTGGTTTTTTGTTTGTTTGTTAGAGTTGGAAGGGACCCTGTAGGTCATCTAGTCCAACCCACCCACCCACCCACCCACCAACCCGCTCAAACAGGAGTCCCTACATTATTTTGGACAAATGGCAGTCCAATCTCAAGTGTTGGAGCGCTCACAACCTCAACAGGCAACCTGTTCCACTGGTTGATCATTCTCACAGTCAGAAAGTTCCTCCTTATTTCCAGAATCTCTCTTTGGTCAGCTTCCATCCATTATTCCTCGTATGGCCTTCTGGTGCTTTGGAAAACAGCCTGACCCTCTCTGTGGCAGCACTGAAGTATTGGAACACTGCTATCATGTCTCTCCTGGTCCTTCTTTTCATTTCATAATATCCTTTAGCTTGTTGCTTTGTCATCACCACCATCATCACCACCACCTCTTTTTAGGTGGAAAAAGGAATCATAGGGCTGGAAGGAAGTCTTCTAGCCTAAGCTTTATACCATCACAGTCAAATGATTGTCCAATGAACTTTGGAAAATCTCCAGTGATGAAGCACCCACAACTCTGGGAGACAAGCTATTCTATTGATTAATTGTTCACAATTTCAAGAAATTTCTTCTTTCTTTTTGGTTGAATGCCTCTTTAAGAACTCTCAGTCTTTAAGCCATTAAATGTATTAGTTCATTTTTCAACCAAAACCGATTTTCTAGAATATTCTAAAATGGTTTCTTTCCAAATACTTTATGAACTTGTTCTACAGATTTTAGTAAATGCCCTGGTATCTGGAAAGCAACCAAGGTGATGGTTATTAAGATGTGGAAGTAGGGCTAGGAAGATCCAGGATTTAGTTCATTGTAACCACAAAAGCTTACTGAATGACTTTGGGGCAGCATTGTTTTGTTAAGAAAAAAAAATTAAAAGACAGTAGTATGAATGTTCCCTTTAACTTCTAGAGGAAAACTAGGATATAAATATGCACATATATGCAAACATAATAGAACATACGATTGTGCCGTTGAAAAAGTAATACCAGAACTATATTAGGTAAAGGTTTACTTAGATCTTTATCCAGACTAACATTACTAAGTCATATTAAAGATAAAGACTCGTCTCTGAAGCACAGAAACATGTAAGAGCCGGGGTGGCACAGCAGGTAGAGCGCTGTACTGCAGGCCACTGAAGCTGATTGTAGATCTGTAGGTCAGCGGTTCAAATCTCATGACCGGCTCAAGGTTGACTCAGCCTTCCATCCTTCCGAGGTGGGTAAAATGAGGACCCGGATTGTGGGGGCAATAGGCTGGCTCTGTTTAAAAAGTGCTATTGCTAACATGTTGTAAGCTGCCCTGAGTCTAAGGAGAAGGGTGGCATAAAAATTGAATAAATAATTAATAATAATTAATTAATATTATAGATGCAGGGATGGGCTACTGCCCGGATGGGAGGGAATGCAGTGGGGTAGCAAAAATGGAGCTCTACACTAAAGCACCCAATTTGCACTGAAAGGTGTTAAAGAAAATGCAGGGTGACCTGCATAAGCCACGCCCACAGTGTGGTAGTAAACATTTTGGTAGCCCTTCACTGTATATAGAAATTAGAAGAGCAGAAATCCAAAATAAATCACACTGTCTCTTTGTCTCATGACAAATTGTTCTTCCTCCATTCAAAAAGGTAGACTGCATCCTATTCATGACAACTGATGACTGAGTTGGCTTCACATGGATCTAAAAAGAACAATTGACCTGAGTAAGAGATGTAATAGATAAAAAACTATGTAATCTATTAGGAAATAAAATAGCATAAATATTTAAAAGTAATTTCTTAGGCATTCCAAGAACATAATGAATGGTTTCTTTTCCTTTTCTTTGAGGAATAATAGGCACTTAAACTTCAAAGTTCATGATGAAGGTCATAGGAGATGGTGATTAATTATTTGGGGTACATACAGGGTGGGCTACTGCCTGGACAAGGGGGAACGCAGTGGGGTAGCAAAAACGGAGCTGCACCCCAGAGCACTCAATTTGCACTGAAAGATGTTAAAAGAAAATGCAGGGCGCCCTACATAAGCCACGCCCACAATGTGGTAGTAAAAATTTTGGTAGCCCTTCACTGGGTATATACTTGTGTGTGGTACAGAACTGAGTAGACACAAAAGTCATTTTCATCTAAATTAATATTTATCTTTCAATTCTTAAATCATAGACATTTTAATGTCAATATTTGAGTTTAATTGAACCCGTATGTTCAATATCCCTACATCTTTTATGCTCCTAAGGTATGTGGAGCATTTGTTCAGTGTTGTAGTCAGAAGGGTAAGCTCTGTGCTTATTGCTCTGCTTTCTCTAAAGGTCAGGCATGAGATTAGCTGAATTTAGAGTGTGAAATGTATGATGATTCTATTTTTCCACTGTCCTGTGGATGACATCTTAGCCTGGCAATAGGGTATAGGACAACATTTAATACAACTGAGACTCAGAGTTTGGCTATCTGGATGCCAACCAATATGATTAATATGCCCAGGCTTTGCAAGGTCAATACACTGTTGTTACAAATTTTTGTATTTGCAAACAATATAAGAAGTGCGAGCTTTATAAATTTAGTTCCTCATCATCTCTGGAATTTCAGGGTTTACTTCGAAAGGAACTCTAATGTTTAAACTGTTCTGCTGGCATGTTTCCACCGCCCGTAATTACAGGGTAATTAGTCCAGGAAGACACACACCACACGATAAAAGGAAAACCCAAAAGTTTTTATAAACAGAAAAACAGAAACAGTTCCCTTTTTAAAAGTCAAAGGGATTTTTTGGTACACACAAGTCACAGGTTAAATGCAATCCAATTTCTCACCCAATAACTGGGAAATTGAGTCCAATTCTAAAGTCCAGAGAGTCCCCACATAATCTTGAACAGCACAAAAACCACAATCTTGACAAAACAATGAATCAGATAAACTGCCATGAAGCTAAAACACCAAGCTGCACTTTTATCTGTAGCACTAATTACAGCAGCCCCACCCAACCACAGGTGGCCTCATTTTCTCTTGTAATAATCCTTCAGTTGTTGTCTCCTGTGCATCACGTTACGCATGTGTGGATGTGTCATTAATTCTTGTTCAGAATCCAGGGATGATACAGATGATTGATCTCCTCCTGGGCTGTCTGCCAAACTCCCCTCTTCCCTGTCACTCACGCTTCCTTGGTCAGAGGAGACTTTGTCGGCAGATTCCATCAGGAGCAAAACAGGCCTGCGGCATGTGGATGTTTCCCCCACATCCACCTGCACATTCCTTGGGGCAGGAGATGGGCCAGAGCTATCCACAACATTAGCCAATGGTGATTGTGTTAGAAAGCTGTTTCACAAACAAATGACTTATAAACCTTTATCAGTCTCTGAATGATAAACTATATATGAACTACAGAGCATTTCCAAATTTACCTGCTAACTCTATTGCGGAAAATACACTAAATTTGCTGCATAGCTCAGTGTCTGATCACAAATGGTTTGATCGATCACATCATAAAACTACATTTTCTAAAGTAAGCTAGGCTACAAAACATAATATCTTTTTTTATTCATCAGGAAAGAAAATAACCTGGAATGAAGATTCATTAACATTACACTAAGGTTAAATATCTGTTATACCACGTGTGAGCTATTGGTTCTTTGATTCAGTACAAGAGGTGAGATCTGGTAATAAGCATTCCCATCTGAGAAAATTATATGTGAGTCAATTTTAACTAGAACTATCTTCTGCTGGAACAATGTTAGAAGAACAAAAGCCTGTGCTTAATTGTATTATTGTATTACTTTTGTGGAACTAAAGTGAAAGCAACAGCCTGTAAGACATCAAGATTTGCTCCCATCTCAAAACTCTCAAGTGCAAAAAGATATAACAAAAATATATGCAATGTACCTAAGGAAAGTTCATTAAACAGTACTAGCATATATTCACATTTGCATAACATGAGAGATAAGAATATACCAAATTCCCCAGAGTTACATTGCATAGACTGCTTGTGCATGAATGCAATCATCCATATTCATACCTTTATGTTTATTTGGCTTCTCTTACGAATGGTAGGTAAATTATGGGCTATGTTGTTTTTCCCCTCTTCGCAACAGATTAATATCAATTCCCAAGCATAGAAGAAGTGTTCCAAATATGCTGCTACCTTATCTTGTACAAAATACAAGTGTTAGATAAGTGGTTTGCTTCTAGGAGTTCATTTTCACCAACACCTTTCTGGGGTTATTTTTCAAACAGAAATGAGTGTGATTCCAGAAGCGAGTAAAATAGAGACGGCAGAGTGGTTTATTTAAATTTTAGAAATTTCACAATATTGTTCAAAATGACAAGATGAGGGATATGTCACTAGTAAAGAAGATCTATTCTCACAAAATTCATACACAACAATGGCATTGGAGTATGTATTTCAAAAGAAAAGATTAATACGCCATGTACTATATTTTATTTTGATGAGGTGATAGTTATTTTAGTAAGCCAAAAATGGAATACTAAGGAGAAAGAGGCAAATTTGTGCCTATAGAATAGTTGGAATGCAGAATGGTCTTCATGGTTATCACGGGCCATAAAATATGAAGATTTCTGGTCTCCACTTTGAGGGGGGGGGGAATCAACAATATGTGAGGATCATAGTTCCTTCTAAGCTAAGCAGTGAGCAATCGCTCACTTAAAAATCATCATCAACTCAGAGTTTTCCAAACCTGTCCAGAAGCCGAGAGGGAAAGAGTGAGAGGGAAGGAGAGAGAGAGGAAGAGAGAGAAACAGATAGAAAAAAGAGAGGAAGGAAAAGAGAAAGAAAAAGAATGGGAGTAAGGAAGAGAGAAAGAAAATCAAAATCTAGTTTGAAACTAGCTCAACTATTTAAGTGGCATTTTGATATTGATAGAGTTGCCCTATTATGAGCTCACTGTTATAGACACACAGTACAGTATTTTATTTTGAAATTATCTGAGGCAAAACAGGGTGGTTTTTTATTTGTTTGTTTGTTTGTTTGTTTGTTTGTTTATTTATTTATTATTTCTGTGCCGCCAGTCCTGAAGGGACTGCCGCTCAGACACTATACTTTTCCGCCCCCCCAAAAAAAAAAATTAGAGGAAACACTGGTGAGGATACTTTTTTAAAAAAGCTCTTAATGGAGAGATAAGTTGATTTCATTTCTTGTAAAAGAGATCATTGCACAGAGAGCAGTTTTGTGATATGCTTCCTTTCACTGCATGGATATATCATTTAATACATGCGGCCTAAAATTAAGTTAATGGTTTCTTCATCTTTTTTAAGGAAATTAGTGGTATAATTTCTCTCACAGGCTTTGGAATATTCAGTGTGAGAATAGCATTCAAAGGCAATAGCCCCCCCATATAAGTTCAAGGACAAGCATATGGACATGTGAGCTTTATCAAGGGAGAGTAATTCTCCTGTTAGCACCAGTGTCTTTATATATGGTTAGGGAGCTGTAGTTACCGTTTCATAGATGACATCAGTTCAGATTTAGTGAAAAGATGAATACAGATGCTAAAAAGAGAAAAATCTTCCTTAAGTGTGTGCTTCAGAATTTTATCATATTGGGTTTTGGCATTATTGTAGGATACAAAGTACATAGCTTCTTTATATGGCTGTAACTTGTTGCTTGTATCCTTAAGATTTTTATTAATATTGTTTCCTCATTGCTTATTTGACCCCTATGACAATCATTAAGTGATGTACCTCATGATTCTTGACAAATGTATATTTTCTTTTATGTACACTAAGAGCATATACACCAAACACAAATTCCTTGTGTGTCCAGTCACAGTTGGCCAATAAAGAATTCTATTCTATCCTATCCTATCCTATCCTATCCTATCCTATTTGTTCAAAAAAGCCTTTCTAAAATATTATCTTTTATCCATAGGGTAGAAGTGAAAACTGACAAACACTTTGTTTCATTGTTCTTTTGCTAATACTTGTTCTATTCTTCACTTCCAAGCATGCACTTAAGTAGCAGACAAAACTTACTCTTTGGTGACACCCAGAGGGCAAGTTTCCATATTACACTTTAATATATTTTTTACAATTTAGGCTTTTCAATGTCATAAGGACCTGGGAAGTTTTCACTCCAGTCCAACAGAGAAGTGGAGAAGGAAAATTCTGATTGGTTCCTTGTCAGAGAAAAGCCCCGCCACTTTTATGCTTCTGCTGAAGGGTATGAGGAAGTATGAAGGCAAGGGGAGCATGAGGAAGTCATGCACATGTTCATAGGGGTAGAGGGAGCACAGAAGGGTCACACATGCATGAACAGGGATGGGGTATATGGAGGTTCATGCATGCATTTCATTATGGGCGCAGGCAGTGAAGGGCTACCAAATTTTTTACTACCACACTGTGGGCGTGGCTTATGCAGGATGCCCTGCATTTTCTTTCAACATCTTTTAGTGTAAATTGGGTGCTCTGGGGTGGAGCTCCATTTTTGCTACCCCACTGTGTTTGCCCGCCCCCCATCCGGGCAGTAGCCCACACTTGGGTGCAGGTGTATGTGCATGCTTTTGGCATGCAATAACAAAAAGATTAGCCATCACTGGTCTATATGCTGCTTCAATCACTGAAGTAACTTAAGTACTGGTCAGGATCACCCAATTTTCAGATCTCAGGGACCACTAAATTTTAAATCCCGCAAACCACTAATATGATTTTTTTTTAAGAAAAATAGATAGCATTTAGTGCAATATAAAAAAATGCAAAAAAAATTTCTGTGGGCCACCAACATTTTCTCATGGGGCATCAGTGGTCCATGAACCACTAGTTGGTGACTGCTGCTCTAAGTGGCTTCCTTATGAAGATTAAAATCAGCAAATACAAATAATATATCAGTCTTACTCCCTTTTTATTGTGATTCTCAAATTTTGTTTTTATTTTTATTTTATAAAATGTTGTGGGTGCCTATTGAAAATGTATGCATTTTATGATTAAAGTAATAAAAACCTAGCATTTTAGTTATGGAGCATCAAGGAAGCTTGGCTTGAACATACTTAGGGCTTCCTTATAGACTCATTGTGACCTCTCTCATATGTTACTTATCCCTATTTTATTACTTCCCTCTTTCTGTAAACCGTATCTTATTGAAAGTTTATATTTGGGTCACTGAGAAATATGCAATTACATATTGAATCACAGTATAAGATGTACAATCATTCTTCAGCAATTCTACCTATAAGATCAAGGCTTTAGGGTTGATGGAAGATAAATTATTTATTTGCTTATCTTGCTTGGATTATTTTATTTGTCAAAGCCATTTAACTGTTTCATCTTTCTCTCCAATTGACACAGTTGAGTAACCACAATCGTGTAAAACAAGACAGCTTTTCTGATTCCAAATCATTTAGAATTTTGTCAGATTTTTAAATGAACCAGTAGCCAATTCATAGTTTAGCACTGGAGTGATTCTGATTGTAGTAGATGAAGAAAAATAAAACTAACAGCAAAGAAATGTAGAATACTTGATCTAAACAGAGAATTAAGACATGATCTAAAAATAGGATGTACTCTGAAGGTTTTTTTCCTATATCTGTATGTGTTTCTTTTATTTCATTGAATACATAAACAAGATTTTCATTCAAGCATATTCTGAACAGTTGAAATGATATGATATGAAATGCAATTCTTTTATAGGTGATAATAGCTTGTACATTAGGGCACCAAACCAAGATCTGCTCTTTGCTATAGCTGCAGGACTGGATCTTATGTTGAAGAGGGCACTGGTTTTTCTGGATGCAAACTACTGAGGCAACAGTCCCATAACAATAGGCATATCTACCAATATGGATGGAAAATATTCATTTTCCACATACTGAAAGTATGAGAGAAATTTTCAGTACTATCCTACAGATGCAGGTCAAATTACAGTGATGGCCTTTGCTTATTGGATGGATATTTGGACAAATACCCATAAAGTGTCCATGCCAGTCATCCACTGTTCGATTGTGTGCATCGGTTATATATATATTAGAGCCATGCAAAGCTTTGAGTGGCTGATTCAGTTTGATGAAATTTCAGCTGAGTCAACCCATTCAAACCAATTTACAAACTGAAGTAGGGCCTACTTCTTTTATAGCAGCAATTAAAACTGGGTAACTCTCAGGCATTTTGCACTTAATGTGTACAGCATTCTAAATATGGAAAACGGAGCTTACATTTTAAACCTGAATATTTAGTAAGGGAAGGGAAGGCTAATGTTTCTATGTTGGCTTGCCAAACTAATTGTTCAAAAATAGGGCTAGGGTAGTGAGCCTACAAATGACAATTTCTTTGTGCCAACATTTTTCCTGTCTCAAATGGTACTTTACTTCATTGGGTCGTTCTGATTTTTCTGCCTCTACTAATTAACTGAGCATGCTATCCTGACAGAAATCACTCTCACCTGTGATGAGAATGTCTTTTTCAAATTTGCTAACCAGCTAGGCATCTCTTCTGACCTTCCAGGTAACTCAATAATCAAAACTAACAAAACTGCAGAATCTAAAAAGGTAAATTAGTGGCCTCATCACCACCACCTTGCCCCAAGTTCCAAGAGGAGGCCCAAGAATCAGCAAACACAAATTTACAGCATCTCAGAAGATGGAGAGGTAAGAGATGCTTGTTTTGGTTTTTAAAAAAAAAAATACAACATTTAAAAAAGTTTATAATTTTTTATACAGAGACAAGGGCACTTTCAACATTGATTCAGTCAATTTCTCCATGGTTTTGTTTTTTAAAACAATTTTGGAAATTCTGATTCTGTTCTTTCATCATCTCTTCTATATTTGCTCAAAAAGAAGTACAATAGTACACCCTCACTCTGTCAAAGACCTTGGAGTACTTGTCTCAAAAGTTCTTAGTGCCAAAGGTCACTGAAACAACATTGCCAAAAAAGCATTAACAGTTGTTAACCTAATCTTGCATAATTTCTTCTCCGATAATATTGGACTGCTAATTAAGGCATACAAAACTTTTGCTGGGCCAATTCTTGAACACAGTTCATCTGTCTGAAACCTGCACTGCATATCGGACATTAATACCATTGAGAGAGTCAAGAGGTATTTCACAAGAAGAGTCCTCCATTGCTCTGCTCGCAACAGAATATGTTATGACACCAAACTTGAAATATTGGGCTTAGATAACTTAGAACTTCGGCATCTTCGGTTTGACCTAAGTGTAGTACACAAAATCATCTGATACAATGTCCTTCCTGTCAATGAATAGTTCAGCTTCTAACCAAAACAATATAAGAGCACATAATAGATACAAACTAAACCACTCCAAACTTTATTACAGAAAATATGACTTCAGTAATAGAGTTGTCCATGCCTGGAATACACTGCCTGATTTAGTGGTTTCTTCCCCAAACCCCCAAAACTTTAACTTTAGACTGTCTACTGTAGACCTCACCCATTCCTAAGAGGTCTTTAAGGGGCATCCATAAACGCACTAGAGTGCCTACCGTTCCTGTCCTAAGGTTTTCCTTTATTCATATCCATCTCATGTATTCATAATCATGTTTATACTTGTATCTGTTTTCTAATACATGTTTGATTCAAATAAATAAAATAAAATAAATAAAGAGGGAGTATTTAAAAAGCATACAATGGCAAAATACCTGATGGTATCTAATTGAATCTTGGCAAGGTTAAATATCTATAGAGAGTCTAGTATCCCCAGTATTTTTGTTCCATATTGCAAAAGGTAGAACAGACAGCTTTGGGTGTTCTCAAGTTTCCCCATTAAGCAAATGAGAACTCTTTTTGATTTCTTTAATAAAATATTAAATCTCAAAGCAATTGAAACTGAATCAAGTAGCCATCAAATCTCAGGCCATAAACTTGAATTGAATCATGTTTTCTGCAGACTCTGAATTTCCAAGTGAAATTGAATCAAACTGATTCATGCAGGTCTAAAACATATGCTTCTCCATGGAGGAAAATATTATGTATATGTATTACAAAGGAACATTGTAAACCCCCAAATTCCCGCATTCCTTTTTTGTTTTATGAATCTTGCTTCTCACTTTTCAGTCTCTACTGAATATATTAATAATAATTCTTCCAGTCAGGTGCCACTTTGGTCTGCTAATATTCTGATCAGTTTAGGTAGTTAAGAAATGTCTGTCTGTGCCTTTTTTTATTTTAGTGCTCAGTCATTAAAAACCATGAAGTGTTCTGCCTGACCACAAAAAAGATTTTGTGTGGGTGGGTGTTGGAAAGTAATTATGAGGCTTTTATTTCACTAATTATTGTTCAGCTTTTGAAATGTCATTGTAGGTCAGAGTAACAGCAGTTATTTCAAACTACTCTAGAATTTAAATAGGAAGGACAAACAAAACATTGGGACATATGGACCTCAGTTCAAAGCAAGTTAATTCACCTTCAACTCCAGTATAAAGCAGAAACTTAAACTCAGGGGCTTTAAAAATGGCATTGCAGGATTATGACAGCTTTTCTACAAAAAAAATAATCAGACCTGAATCCTGTAGATAAGAATAGCCTGCGGTGAGAGGTGGTTCTCGGGTTGGTAAGCAGTCCAGTAGCCATTTCCAAAACAATCAACAGGTGTGATGTACCCATCTTTTAAAAAAATAAACAAGCTTCTTCTCCTTTATATTGCCTCCTACAAGTAAAAAGGAGCAGAATTTTTGCTCTTTTGTCTATACAGAATATAAGTTTTTCATTTGAATGTAAAGTATTGCCTGGAATGCTTACATTGTTCCTTTCACCTTCTTAACACTAATCAGAACCGGGCAAGAGTTGTTTTTTGCAATTAACCACTTTGGAGCTGATATCCAAAGCTCAACACCTCTAAAGAACAGATGAAGCTGACTTCAATCCCAGAACACCCATTTCAAAACCAGACTTTAGAATCTTCAACTAAAATAGACACTGGAAAAGATCAAGTCAGTAGTAGACTACCTGGTTTATGCTATCTTAGATACAATCCCTGAAAAGCAGTCACTGGCCAGGATATATGGTGATGGTGGTAATGGCAGTGGCAGTGGTAAAAAAAAAAAGTCAGCTGCAATGAAGTTCTGATAGTAGGAAATGATCATGCTGAGTCAAAGGGAGAGGTCAAACACATCACTGATTTTGAGTCCCTTAGTGTTCTGTCTGGGTCACTCCGGAAGCTATGACCAACCCAAAAAGATAAGCCAGACACACCAGTTGAATCCAAACAGAGTTTTATAATGGTAAAGAGAAAAGAAGCCAACAGAAAATGTCCTTACAGATCAGGAAAACACTGGAACTCCAAATAGATACATGAAGGCAATTGTTCATACAGAAACACAGGATCCTTAATGCCAGACGAGGCTGTTGAGATAACAGACATACACCTCCCACGGGTCTTCAAGACTGCTGGGCCACGAGCCAGGAACAAAAACGCTGAGAGAAAATGCAGATAACAGCAACTCCACTCTGATAACACTCCATGCTACCGAAAGGGTTCACATGCCTTATAAACTCTTCCCTGCTAATGAGGACCACACCCAACCCCCAGGTGTTCCTCATTCAGTGCTGATAACATCTACGCAATTGATTTCTCCTTTGATCTATGTGTCTCTGTCGCATACTAATGATAGCTTGTGCTTCGTCATCCAATGACTCCAGGGACTCCAGAGAATCCAAGCTACTTGCTCGAGATAGCCCTTTCCCAGGGCTCCCAGGCCTTTCTTCTTTGTCACTTTCCTGACTGCTATCTCCCCTGTCTGGCTGCCAAGAACTCTCCGCTCTCAGCCTCCCCCAGGCATGGAGCCAGCAGAGACGCAGCTGGTCTTTGATCTTGCTCAGATTTAACCACAACACTTAGTACCCACAAATGCTCTAAATACAGCCCTCCTCGAATCTTGCTGACTCTTATTTACCACCAATTTACTTTGACTATTAGTAGTTCATATTTTTATAGTGAGCTTTTGTAGTGAGCACACTGTTATGTCCTACTTAAACATTGATTGGTTCCAGTGCAGCAAGTCAAAATAGCCTTGCTGCCAAAAAACAAACGGCTGTCAAAAAGTTCCCATGTTTTAAAGAGTATAAATAGGCACGGCATTCGCTGCTGCCTCAGTTGAAGCTTGCCTTCAGAGTTAGAGCACTACTGGTTATTCTGCTTCAATAAAAGAGCTGTTACCGACTCGTTGTCTCCAGCCTCTGATTTAACAGTGGCGACGAGGATGCCTGAACTCTGCTTTCCAGATGGCCTCCTCCATGGCCTAGGCACCCGCCTTCTTCAACCCTGATCAGGACACTTAGACAGCGTACATGTTCAAATTTCTAATATTCCTCCAAGCAAGCAACCTCCACGATGTATCCGATGACAGGAAACATGCTATTTTCCTGAACTATTGTGGTCCCGCAATCTAAGCCTGTCTGCCACATTGGTCAAAACATGCTGTTTTTATCACTGTTGTTAGTCGCCCCGAGTCCACGGAGAGGGGCGGCAATCAAATCAAATCAAATCAAATCAATAAAGCAGATGCCCCCAACCAGAACTAGTACAAGATCTGGCGCCAACCTCAAGTGTATTCCTTATTGAAATGTATGAGTCTCCCCTCTTAACAGCTGCCAAGATCGCTATTGAGACAGTGAAAGACCCATTATTATCTCAGGTTAAACAATGGATTTTAAAAGGCTGGCCAATAGAAAAAACAAATGATATATTACAATTGTATAAAAACAGACAAGAAGAATTGAGTGTTCTAAGAGATTGTATATTGTGGGGCGATTGTGTGGTAATTCCTCAATCACTTCAAAAAAGAGCTTTAAAACTATTGCACCAAGGCCACCCGGGCATGGTGAAAATGAAAAGCCTGGCTAGAAGTCACTTATGGTGGCCAGGGTTAGACAAGGACATTGAGTCATGGGTGGTCTCCTGCTACCCTTGCCAGCAAACACGTCCTGACCTGCCGAAAACCAAGCCAGCCGAATGGGAGATACCAAGGGGTCCGTGGTCCATAATATTTTGCGGGCCCCATAGATGGACAATCATTTCTCATCATCGTGGATGCCTATTCAAAGTGGCTTTAAGTCGTCTTGATGAACACAACCATGACTGCAGCCACCATTAAGACCCTACGGCGCCTCTTTTCAACTCACAGCATCCCCGATGTCTTAGTCTCCGACAATGGCCCGCAACTAACTGCTCGCCAGATGAAACTTTTCCTGGCCGAGCAAGGGATCAGGCATGCCCTGGTCTCACCTCACTTTCTGGCCGCCAATGGTCAGGCAGAATGAATGGTGAGGGCCACTAAAGAGGCCCTCAGCCGCTCTGCCCTAGGAGACTGGCAGGAGAGGCTGGACGAATTCCTCCTAGTCCAGCACATTACACCATCGGCGACCACCAACAGAAGTCCAGCGGAGCTCCTCATTGGGAGAAAGCTCCGCTCCCAACTAGACAGAGTACACCCCAAGTATTCTGCAGAAAGAGACAACCTCAAATACGTGCCCGAAAGACAATTTAAACCAGGTGACCCAATATTCACCAAAGACTTTGACTCTGACCTCCACTGGAGAGAAGGACTAATCGAGGAAAGAACTGGCCCAAAATGTTATATAATAAAACTAACTGATGGCAGTGTGGCGGAGACACATAGATCAAATACGCAAACAAGTTGTACCAAAACCAAACCTTTCTAATGCCAACACTCTGCCTTTTCCAGATTTCAACCTGTCTACAAGTGAAGAAGATCAACCATCGTACTCACCAAGTCCTCTTCAGGTCTTCCGCGGTGGCTACCCTGGACCCCTGGAGGCCGGCGGAGGTAAGGCTGCATTGACGCCCACAGGCCAGGAAAATCCTAGCCAGGGCAGAGCAGCACAGGAGCCAGCCTCACAGGAGGATAGCTCAGCAGCAACTGAACTGCACAGGACTGAAAGAATCACCAAACCACCAACAATATTACAGGACTACGTGACGTAGCTCAATGACTGACAGATATTGGCCACCTATGAGGGGAGGGGTGTTATGTCCTACTTGAACTAGCTGAAAGCTAAACGTTGATTGGTTTCAGCGCAGCAAGTCAAAATAGACTTGCCGCCAAAAAACAAACAGCTGTCAAAAAGTTCTCGCGTTTTAAAGAATATAAATAGGCATGGATTTCGCCGCTGCCTCAGTTGAAGCTTGCCTTCAGAGCTAGAGCACTACTGTTTATTATGCTTCAATAAAAGAGCTGTTACCGACTCGTGGTCTCCAGCCTCTGATTTAATACACACCGAGTCTGCGGAGAGGGGCGGCATACAAATCTAAATAAATAAATAAAATAAATAAATCTGAACTGTTATCTGACTTTGATGAGGACCACGAGGAGCAAGTGGCAAACTTACCTATATTTCAGGACAGGGGTCTCCAAACTTGGCAACTTTAAGACTTGTGGACTTTAATTCTCAGAATTCTCCAGCCAGCTATGCTGGCTGGAGAATTCTGGGAGTTGAAGTCCACAAGTCTTAAAGTTGCCAAGTTTGAAGACCTCTGCTTCAGGAAATCAGTCCAATGAAGGAGACGGCATAATTTCCAAAAGAAGAAAAATGTCCACAGGCCCAACCTGATTCTTCACCCACTGAAAGCATACTGAGACCATCAGAGCGAATTTGACATCACCTGTCTACCTAGCTGATTAAGCATGCACCAGCTATGTCGGAAAGAGTGTTATGTCCAGTGGGAAAGAGTGTTATGTCTGGGAGTTTTCATTCACTCTTGCTGTTTCCTGTTTGGTTACCTGTTTGACAGCTTACTATATAAGGAGCTGTCAAACAGGACCCAAGGTTGCCATCAGCTGAGAGTGTGCATGTGTTAGCTGTCATGCATTGGCAACCTGTTAGCTATTTGTATTAAATAAAAAGAGCTGTTAGCACAGAATCCTGGTTCACCTACCATTCCGGGATCGGAAAAAATACAGTGGAAAGAGTTTCCTTAAGCAATGTTCTTTTTAAAAATGAAGAATGTAGGCAAAGAAATTAATAGGATTGTGCATAAGTCAAAATAGATTTGGAAAAGCCCTCTTGATTTTTGGTAAGAGGAAGCCAGTAAGGCAGATTCACAATTTTTTTTAAAAAAAATGTAACTTTGTTAAATGAACACAATTTAAAAGAAAACTATAAACAAAAAAACCCCTGTTTCATTTGCATATTTAGTTCTTTCCCATGTAATTCTTCTAGCCTATCCATTTTAAATCCACTTTCAAATCAGTTTCAGCCTTGTCCAATAAAACTTGTTCCTTTTCCATAACAACTTTGAAATTCAGTATTTCAATAGGGGCAGACACTCTTAAAGTTAACTTCTAGGTCCAATATTTGCGAATACTATATTTTTCAGACTATAAGATGCTCTGGACTGTAAGAGGTACCTAGCATTGAGGGAAGAAAACAAGAAAAAAAATATGCCTCTACCTCTCAGCATCCATCCAGTATTCATCTGAACCATTCACCGCAGCTGGTTCGCCATTGCCACAGTGTATTCTAGAAAGCTGGTTGGCCCTGCTCCAACTCCCCTCTCCCCTGGCCACAATATTCACTGTATAAGATGCACAGACTTTTCCACCTACTTTTTTTGTAGTGGGAGTGCATCTTATACTTCAAAAAAATACAGTATATTTCATCATATCCAACATATGGGGAATTTTCACATTTTCTTTTTAAAAAACATTTGATTAAACATTGTAATTAAAAAGAAAAAAATGATATAAACTAACAGAAAATGCCTTTTTAAGAATTCAAAACAAGCATTATTCCACTGAATGGATTTTTATAATTAATTTCAAAAACTTATTTCAAATCCTTAGTCTATTTATAATTTCTAAAATCAATGTTATACCCAACCTTTTGCTGGAAAGAGAAAGAAAGAAAGGAAGGAAGGAAGGAAGGAAGAAAGAAAGAAAGAAAGAAAGAAAGAAAGAAAGAAAGAAAGAAAGAAAGAAAGAATATATATATCCTCCCTGGATATATACATATATATGTATGTATACTCATATATATACTCATGACTTTAAAAGTGGTCCTTCTTGATTCCCCCACTGCTATTTTACCATCCTTCATACTTAGTAAAATAAACTTTTCTGCTCTTATCAACTGAAAATTAATCAGAGACTTTTCATATTTGCACAAGCTTATGGCTGTCTATGATGAAAAGAAAGTATGCTTCCTATGTCCACAAAACACTGCCAGCCATGATTTGTGCCAGCAAATTGCTATAGCTGTTTAAAAGCTCATCCAATCCTTGCCAATGCAGAACATGGGTAATGGTTATTGCCTACTTCATGTCCATCCAATTTCATCATGCTGAAATAGCCAACATTTTATTATCAACAAATTTTGCAAAAAAAAAAAAATCATTTTATACAATGAGAAAATACCTATGCAAACAAACCAGCAGCTGAGTGAAAAAACAGAGCAAACGGGTTGTGTAGGGAATGATCTGTAAATTCTACCCTGTACATAGGTTGTTCTTTTGTTTATGTTTCAAAGCAATATAGAGATAGGGAAAACTATATTCATGATTTGCAAGGAATGTTCCATGTTATAGAGATGGCAGCTTTGTAGATTTAATAAATAAACAAACATTTATTTTCTTCTCTAAATATGAAAATTCTATGCCTAGTGTAGGTACATTTCATTGCCCTCTTAAAAGAGATGAGAGGCTAAAGACAAAAACTATGCAGCTTCCAACTTTTCAGAGATGAAGCTGATTTCCTGAATTGGACACAGTAAACACGTGCAGAAGGACTGCAGGACCAAGAAACCTCCAAGAAGATAGAAGAAAGCTAACTGGAAGACATAGGATAATGGAAGGTTATAACAGAAAGGTCCAACCCTATCCAAAAGAATTCTTTCAGTTTGAAGCTTCAAAATAGATTTCAGGGTCCATGATGTTATGGGATCTGTGGATGAAAAGTACTGCTACAAATTTCAGAGATTAAGAAAGCTAAATCTTCAGGCTTCGAAAACATAAAGGTTCCTACTCTATCTTAAAACAAGGAATAAGCATATGATGATTGTAGGTTGCCTACTGAGATGGACTCAAACACAAATCTATTGATCAGGCAGCCTATCAAGAGAAGTTGCTGGCTATCTGGGGCAATCATTCAGAGTGTGATGGATTCTTTAAGCCTAGTGAGAAATATTCTATGTTCTACTGATCTGTATGGGGCGGAGGGAATAACACAGCCTTGAAGATACTGCAAGGGACTATGAACTGCTGAACAGGAAAATAAAGGAGATGGGACCCATGTGGCATTTCATTCATTGTTGAAGACTTGACTCAGGAAAAGAGAAAATACTAGAAAGCAATCACTGATTGCATTGATGGATGATCTCTGGTGGACCCGGGATAGGGGGTACTCCTCTATCCTGGTGTTTCTTGACGTCTCAGCGGCTTTTGATACCATAGACCATGGTATCCTTCTGAGACAGCTAGAGGGGTTGGGAGTGGGATGCACCATTTTAGTTCTCCTCCTACCTCTTTGGCCAGTTACAGTTGGTGTTAGTGGGAGGACCAAGGTTGACCCCTAGGCCCCTCCTTTGTGGGGTGCTTCAGAGTTTGGTTCTCTCTCCGCTCCTATTCAATATACACATGAAGCCACTGAGTGAGATCATCCAACAATATGGGGTGAGTTACCAACAATACACTGATGATACTCAGCTGTATATCTCCACCCCATGTCCATTCAGTGAAGCAGTGGAAGTGATGTGCTGGTGCCTTGAAGCCATAAGGGTCTGGATGGGGGTCAACAGCTTAAAACTCACCCCTGACAAGATTGAGAGGCTGTGGGTCCTTCCTCCTAAAGACGATTCCATCTGTCCATATTTGGTCCTGGGTAGAGAAGCAATTTCCTCCTCAAATAGGGTCCACAACTTGGGTGTCCTCCTAAATCCACAGCTGAGATTAGAACAAAATCTCCCGGTTGTGGCTAGGGGGGCTTTTGCACAAGTTCATCTTGTCTACTAGCTGTGGCACTTTGACCAGGAGTCACTACACTCATTCCCTCATCACCTCTCATCTTGACTATTGCAGTGCGCTCTACATGGGGCTATCCTTGAAGAGTGTTCAGAGATTTCAGCTGGTGTAGAATGCAGCAGCGCATGCAATAATGGGTGTACCAATGTACGTCCGTATTACTCCAATTTTACGCAAGGTGCATTGGTTGTCAGTCAGTCTCCAAACTCAATTCAAGGTATTGGTTATTACCTTTAAAGTCCTAAATGGCTCAGGGCCAGATTATCTACGGGACTGCCTCTATTCTCACACCTCGCTGCAGCCAGTAAGGGCCCACAGAGTCGGCCTTCTCCAGGTTCCGCATGCCAACTGGGACCTCAGGGAAGAGCCTTCTCTGTGGTGGCTCCAAACCTGTGGAATCAACAGCCCCCAGAGATCTACACTATCTCCTCCCTACCAGTCTTCCAAAAAGCTGTTAAGACCTGGCTTTTCTGGAAGGCCTGGAATTAGAATTAGAGTGATTATAATGTATGCATGGGGGGGGGTGTTAATGATATTAGCGCGTTTGTCATACTGCTGATTTTAAAGTTGTATTTTTATTAGGTTTTTTTTTTACTATTGTTGTATTTATAAATGTTGTCAGATGCTCTGAGTCCATTTCAGAATTAGTGGCATATAAATACAATACAATAAATAAATCGTTGGCAATGTCAGCAGGAATGGTTTGGATTATTTGATCCTGGAACATATTTCTGATATTAAGAATTCCTGCCTCATCCCACCCCCCAAAAAACAGATTCTGTAGCATCTTTTCCAATTTTAAGAAGTATATATTTTGTCATTGAGAAAGAAACCTGGAACAACACTGAACATAGGAGAGGAGGTGGAGGCATTACATGTTGCTATAAATATTGTAGGAAAATATATCTCATCTTTGCTTCCTCCTGTTTGTCTATCACACATAGATAGGCACATGAACGCTCGGGCCAATTTATTTTCACAATAATTATGTGAGATAAGTTGCCCAGTGCCACATAAGAGAGTCTTGCCTGAAGCAGTACTATCTCAGCTCAATGACTGAGCATAGATTTGAATCACTGCATTGCACTGGGTCCTTCCGGGATATGCCTGGTAGGTCTATGCAAGCAATCTGATTTGAAAGTAGTAAGGAAGAATATTTTGGCAACTCCTTAAAGAAACTGAGATTATGAGATTATTAATTTCAATTGGAATCTGGATGGGTGGGCATTGGATTTGGTATTGTGTACTGTACTGTTTTTTATTATTGTTGTGAGCCGCCCCGAGTTTGCGGAGAGGGGCGGCATATAAATCCAATAAACCTAAACCTAAACCATAAACCTAAACTGACTAATAAAAATATTGCTTTAAAATACATTACTTTTAGATTCTTCTGTCATTTTATATAACTGTTCTCAGTGCATATTTATTTATTTATTTTATTTATTTATTTATTTTGTCTAATACATAATACACATTGAAGAGAAAGATATGTAATAATATAAGTAAAGAAAAGAATAGAAAAAAAGATATAAAAGTATATGTGAACATATTAGAAAGGAAGAAAAGATAAATGAGATGAGGAGAGACAATTGGACAGGGAACAGAAGGCACACTGGTGCACTTATGCACGCCCCTTACTGACCTCTAAGGAACCTGGAGAGGTCAATCGTGGATAGTCTAAGGGAAAAATGTTGGGGGTTAGGGGTTGAGTTCAGGTAATGAGTTCCACGCTTCTACAACTCGGTAGCTGAAGTCATATTTTTTACAGTCAAGTTTGGAGTGGTTAATATTAAGTTTGAATCTGTTGCGTGCTCTTGTGTTGTTGCGGTTGAAGCTGAAGTAGTCATTGACAGGTAGAACGTTGCAGCATATGATCTGGAAGATCAATTGCTTGAGTTTCAAAATAAATATATATGGTGTGCTGTAGCTAAGGTTTCATGAAAAAATATTGTTAAAATAGACAAAATATCCAAAATGAATATCATTTCATATATATTATAGGGCAAGCACATTCTATTTTGAATCTATTAAGAATTTTTCAGTGTTTGGAATTGCCTTCAACTCTGATTACTAATGCTTTGTACTAAATGCCAAGAGAGAGAGTAATTTAATTTTACTATATTGTTTCTCTTGGGATCCTTGGATTCTATGAATTATTGTGATATAATTCTTAGTAAGAATTAATATGAATTAAAAAATTATGGCTTTATTGCAAAGTCCTTTAGCAAAAAAAACAATCAAATGCAATGTTTAAAATTATACAGTGTTGCAACCAATACAAGTTCTCTTCAATTGGCATAAACAATTCTTTTTTTTTGTTGGCCAATTATACAGCAACTTCTTATCAATACAATACTGTAAACACTTTTTTCCTCTTTCGTCTGATATTTCAGATCAGTGAGCACACACCTGTTAACCAGTCAACCAACTTGGAAGCTAATTTTCAGGATGTTTCCATTTCCAAAAATGCGAGGCAGTAAGCCAAAGCTAGAACAGACAAGTAAATATCCTTTCCCTGTAGCACATACAGCATAATGGGAATCATAGTTAATGATCTGAATCCAAACCCAAACCTTGTTTTATGGAATGCTCACTCATTGTTAAGCAAAGCCGTTTGGGCATAAGCGCATACTATTGATTTTAAAATTGATTTTTTTTTTTAATAACTAAAACATGGTTCACAAATCACTGTTCTGGCAGTTGTACCAAAACCTCATCTGTGCTTTTGTTAAAACTTGGCGCAAGTTGTATAGTTCATATAGCTTGGTGTGAACTCCATCATCTGGAGTTTTAAACTGTGTCTTCCTTGTGGCTCAGGAAGGTGCTGAACTGTCTTCTGCATCAGTAGAGCAAGCCAAATTAATTGATCAGTATGAAGGAAAGAATGCAAACTTTTTTTAAAAAAAAATCAGTTTTCTCTCACTCTTTAAAAAAAAGTGTTTTCTGCTGATACTTTTGACTATATGACAATTTATATTTCAAGCCTTTTCTTGTAATTATTGTAATTATCATTAATCATCAACATCCTCATGCAATGGAAATACAGAACACTGAAAAGGTCACCATAATAGAGAACGCAACTGTCTTTCAAATATGTTATGAGGCATTAACTTTCAGCTGCCTTACACTTGCATGTGACAGAAATTGCAATGAAAACAGAAAATGGGGCAACGATTCTCTGCCATTGTAAAAAAAAAAAGGCAAAAAGTGAAGGGGGAGGGAAAGAATTCTCACTATTCATAGAAATGTATGTCTTTTTAAGGTCTTGTCATAGCCTGTTTTTTTTTCCTCATCTCAATCCATTGCAACTCACTGTAATCAGAGTTATTCAAAGGGGGAAGAGAAAGGGAGACAATCCATGAATACTAGAATTATTATTACAACAATTGGTTCCTACAGAAAAGGGTAGGAGCCACATAGTGCTAGCCCACATAGAGATTATGAAGAAAGGGGGAAAATGATTCTACAACATCTGTGGGGCCAATGGACACATAATTCCTGCCAACATGAAACAATGGGTGGAAACTAATCAAGGAAAAACTTCCTAACATGTGGAACCAAGGGTGGGCTACTGCCCGGACTGTGGGGGGGGGGGTGCAGTGGGGTAGCAGAAATGGAGCTCCATTTGCACTGAAAGATGTTGAAAGAAAATTCTGTGCATCCAAAGATATTTCACCAGAAGAGCCCTTCACTCCTCCACTCGAAACAGAATACCTTACGAAAACAGACTAACTATCCTAGGTCTTGAAAGCTTAGAATTGCGGCGCCTAAAACACGATTTAAGTATTGCCCACAAGATCATATGCTGCAATGTCCTTCCAGTCAACGACTACTTCACCTTCAACAGCAACAACACAATAGCATGCAACAGATTCAAACTTAATATTAACCGCTCCAAACTCGACTGTAAAAAATATGACTTTAACAATCGAGTCGTCGATGTGTGGAACTCATTACCGGACTCTATAGTGTCTACTCCCAACCCCCAACATTTCTCCCTTAGACTCTCCACGATTGACCTCTCCAGGTTCCTAAGAGGCCAGTAAGGGGCGTACATAAGTGCACTGATGTGCCTAACGTCCCCTGTCCAATTACCTTTCCTTTTCTCATATATCCTATATATTGCCCCCGGAGGCGGAGTAACGACGCTGAGACGTGAGTTGTGGATTAATTAAGAGTCATTTATTAATTAACATATTTAAATAACTTTAAATAAATTTAAATAAATAAATTTAAATAAATTTGCATAAATTTGCATAAACAAATTTGAATATTTAATTCCAAACAAACTAAGGACCTGCAGAGCAAAACTAACGGGGCGGAAATTCCTACCATAACATACTTAGGCAACATTGGGCAATGACTCCATGCTGATCCAGGTGAAGGTACCACCATCACCTGGATCCTAGCCACGCTTCTGCGTGTGGGAGGAGATCACCCTCCAATCCCCGTGGGACATTGGATCCGGTGATTCCCCATGGACATCCTCTCTCCAATCCCCGACGTTGTTAAACCTCTGGTTCCTGGAGAGAGGCGGTCCATCACCCTTTAATGATGCCCTGAAAGGAGCATGCGCAGTTGCATCTAAATGCCCATTTCCGCCCCAAACCTGCCACGGAGGGGGGGTCAGATCTCAATCTTGGCCCCCCCGACCCCCACCCAGCCTCCTACACCTATTCCTGGAGGCACCTCTGCAGGTCCGACAGGAAAAAGGCGTTCCCCTCCTCTGAGAGGTGAACGCCGTCGGCTCGGTAGAGCCAAGGGGTTCCAAATTTTATATGGGGATGCTTCACTACACCCCCCCCCCCAACTCCCTAGCCACATTACCAATGGCCTGGTTGACCCTCAACCTGGCCTAGTTAACGGCTTCGGGTGAAACAGCATCCCGCCAAACAAGTCTGGGAAGGATCTCAGACCGAACCAGACGTGTGCCTGGATACGCGGCTGCGATGGCCCGAAGGTCTTCGCGAGCCTGGATGCTCACCGACAGGCCGCTCAAAAAGCCAAGATCGTTGCCCCCGAGGTGGAACCAACAACTCGGGGGCTCCCTTGGCACAACACCATTCAAAAACAGGGGGCAGAGCCCCTCCCAGCGCATTCCCCTTCGGCCCATCCAAACAACGTCCATCGTCGAGCCCAGGGAAAGCGTGATCCGACAGGGGACCGTGAGGCAAAACGGCCGGCCCAAAACACGAAACTGTGGCCCATGAGCCAAACTGTGGGCCGGGAACCAGCAACAGCTGAAAAGACAAACAGAGAATTAAAGCAGCCAAAACGGGTCCCTATCGGGAGGGCCTAACGTATGCACGAAAGGCCGCCGATCTCCAACGGCCTATGGCCATAATATGGCGATCCGTCAGACCAGCGTTGGCGGCTGCGGTAGCCGCACCTATACGAAACGAGTGGGTGCCGAACCTAGCGGGGTCCGCGCCCACCTGCTCCAGGGCCTGCTTAGTAACCGCCCATAATTGGTACTTAGTTAAGGGGGCCCCGTTCCAATGACAAAATAAAAATCCCGGGTGTTCCCCCCGATTAGCCCAAAAGGCAGTTAGGGCCGACACCAGGCACTGCACCATCCGACGTTGGTGCCAAAACAATCTCCACACCGCGACCACCTGGTCCGTCTTGGACTGTCGCAGACGTATGAAGACCCCTAACTTGTAGCTGCACGTCGCTCCGCTGGAGCGCGCGCATGCTATTGTCCCGAACAGAGCTGGCTAACACTTCACTCACCCGAAAAGCCCCAAGGGCGTAGTCGCTGCCGCATGGAAAAGGCAGGCATCAAAGTGTGAAGTGCACAGCCTGACCCACGCTTGGCTTAGGGCCGACAGCTGCAATATGGATAAGGGCTGCCGGGCATCAGCCGCCGGTGTCGGCCGTTCCCGGGACCACCCTTCTAACATACGCCTAACCCGAAAGTCACTACACGTGTCAGGGAACCCTTGAGCTTTGGCGATAAACGCCAAGCCAGCCAACTTGCCCCTAATGGTTTTCACGGTCAGACCCGTTGGAGCTGCAGCACGCAGTGTTCCAACAACTGGTCGACCGGTATGGGCCACAAAAGCCCATAGCCTTTACTAACCCTGAACTCCATAAACTCGCCACCACTAAGGGAAAAATTTCAGGAATGTAAGATCCCGTGCAATACCAGCAGCAGCCCCTTCGGCCGGCCAAGTGGAGTGGCACCACTTCCCTCCTAGCATCACCCCGAAGCCCAGGGAAACCGAGGCGTCGGAGTGCAATTGCAAGTCTGCTTGGAGAAGCAAATCTTGCTTTTGAGTGTGCAATCCCTGTAAAAACCTCCCTCAAAGCAGAAACCCAGGAGATCGAAATCGTCGGGGTGTATGGGCAGGAGCCTAAAAGGACTTAAGGTCGCTCTTGCCCATGAGCGCCCCGACCCCACAAGCCCGAACCATAGCTACTGCCGCGTCGAACGAGGCGTAGCAGACCGAACACAGTTCCTCCGGTATGAAGCCGTTCACCGACTCCCCCCGGGGAAAAGAAAGATGGTGAATCAAACCATACTCACCCCGTGCCTTCTTGGGTACCACCCCAAGGGGGGATACCCTCAAAGTCGGGATGGGAGGGGAGGGAAAGGGGCCCAGGACCCTCCCCTCATCTACTTCCTTCTTAATCTTTATCCTAACCAACTCCTCGTAACCCTGAAGGGACCTCAAATTCTTGGCCATAAAGGCCCTACGGGGACCCTGATACGGAATTCTAAAGCCTTACTAAAGCCCCGCAGGATAGCGGCTGCCCTATTTGGCGGTCGGTATCCCCGCAAGAGTTCAGTCAGGGGCTTAAGCCTGACCGGACTGGGGCCCTTGAGTCGCAGGAACTGCGGGCTTGTTCTCGTCCCTGCCGTTCCTGTTTCTCCCGGGACGCGGGCACATGTGCGTGGCATGGGAACCCCCGCACTTCCCGCAGGCATGCCGGAACTTACAGGAGGAGCGAGCGCAAGAGCCCTTGGCGCTGTACTCGAAACAAAGCGGGGTGGTTCGAACACCCTGCCCCGCAACCGTGCGGGGCGCAGCCGGCTCCTCCTCCATCAAATGACCACTATCGGTCCTTTGGCCCGACCCGCTCTTGCGGGTCGCCTGAAACCATAGATCGGGAACTTCCCGATCCCAGGGCAGAGAAGGGTCAAACGCCACCCTCATGCGGAATGACTCGTCGTAAGTCTGCCAGGCATCCCCTTTGACCTCGAAGTGTGCCATGGCAATGAGGTCAATGTACTTAAGGAGCGCCGTGGCCCTGCCCGGCTCCTTCTGTATGACAACCGTGGCGTATGTCAAAAAGGCGTAAAGCCAAGAACGGAACGACCTAGGTACCTTGACCTTTTTGGCCCGGTCGGTACGGGCCTCTTCATCCCTTTCCTTCTTGGGAACTTCCCTATTCAAAAGGGTGTAGAGATCAATGTATTCCCCCCTCCAAATCTTATCTCGTATTGAGGGGTGTAAATGATACCCCAAAGGGGTCGAGGGAAGGCCCGTAGGAAGCGCCCCCACGGCGGCTGCCATGGGGTCAGTCGAGGTGGCCACACTGTTATTGGCCAACCCCACCGAAGATACGGCCGCCGGAAGGCTGGCCAATCCAGGCAGAACCACAGAACCACCCATCCCAGTGGGGGCCACCTGGACCCCGGTCACCCCAGTCGTGCCAATCAAAGATCCCGTGGTCACCACTGGCGCCCCGGCTGGAGCTAAAGCCGGCGGTGCGGTCGGCCCCCATACCTGGGAGCAGACCGCAGGCGTGCTGGACCCCAAAGGAGGGCCCAGGCCGGCCGTTCCCGCCGGGGGGGTTAGGGTGGGTAACCCCTGAACAACCGGTGTGGGTGCGAAGGAAAGAGACTCACCCCTGCCATCCAATGGGACCCCGAGGGCCCCCGCTGCAGAACTGGCATCCCGCACCACAGGGTCGATCTGGTCCGGAGCTCCTTGCGCGTGCGCAGTAGCCAGAGGGGCCCCCAATGCTGCGGAGGGCCCGGATCCACCGCGTGCCCCGAAGGCGGCTTCCCAGCGGGCGTCCATGCGGTCCAGGCGATCTAAGAGAGCAGAAAAAGCTTGAGCAGATACCACCGCTCCCTGGCCCTGAGGGGCCTGGGCGGCAGGCGGGGATGGCGTTTGGGGGGTAGAAACTACAGCCCCAGCCTCCCTAGCCCTGCAAGAGGGGACCCTGGCCCTTCTAGGGCGAGGGCCCTGTGGAGCCTGCTTGGCTACACGCTTCCTGGGGCCCATACCAAACAGGCCACGCAAGCACAAACCCAAAAATAAAAGAGGCTCCAAAAATGGGCCTCTACCCCTAGCCCCCCGGATGGGAGGTATAGAGGTCCTAAAAAACCCTGGGGCAAACCCCACCAAGGGAAAAAACCCCAAAACAAAAACTCACCAGGGCGTGGCCACCTAAGGGAGCCCAGGGACCGTAGGGAACCACCAGTTCAGCCCACCTAATCCCAGCACCCCCAAAACAAGGCCCCTTGGCCCAAAAAACCCCAAAAAACCCCTGTGCCCCTCACTAAAAAAGGGGGGGGTCGTCCCCCTGCAGAGGGTCCTAGGCTGGGGTGGGTGGGCTAGCTTACCACCCCCCCAGGGGAAGAGGCCTGCTACACCCCTTTAAACCCCTGGCACCAGCCTTTCCCAGAACTAATTAAAAGTTTCACAGCAAATAAAACAAAATCCCAAACCCAGACTCCGAGGCAAAAAGCCCCAGAGTCACAAACGCTACCGGGTGAGGCCTTCGGGCCCGGCTGCCACCTGTCCCCACCCCCCTGGAGAGTAGGCTACCCTACCCTCCACTGCAAAAGAAAACAGAAAAGAGAGTCAGGGGCAGCAAGCCCCTGACTCGAAACCTGTCGGGCCTGGATAGGTCCGTCCTCGCTGCAGGCGATCCGCTGCAGCCGCCGCCGATCGCCGTCAAATAGCCTGTTTGCAAACTGATTGTTTGCAAACAGAAAATAGCAATGGGAGCCGCTTTTGCAGATCGCCCTTTAAATAGGGCGATCTGCTGGCCCGCCTCAAGTTGCTAGCAACGCGCTCTGATTGGCGCGTTGCCAGAACCCGAACTTCCGGTTTCGGCCGAGACCGGAAGTTCGCAGCAAAATTAGCTGCCTCATCGCCTCCCCCGCCCCTGAGGCAACTCCGGCCGACGGAGAAACCGTTGGCCGGGTATTTCTCTCCCTCTCATCCACTCCTCTTCTTTTTTACTTACTATCCCTATATATACTACTTAATGTCTATTTCATTCCATATGTATTGTATATTGGACAAAGAATAAATAAAATAAAATAAATCCTGCATAAGCCATGCCCACAATGTGGTAGTAAAAATTTTGGTAGCCCTTCACTGGGTGGAACAATTAACCAGTGGAATAGCTTGTCTTCACAAATTGTGGGTGCTTCATCACCAAAGGCTTTTAAGAAGAGATTGGACAGCCACTTTTCTGAAATGGTATAAGTTTCCTGCTTGAGCAGTAGGTTTGGACTACAAGATCTCCAAGGTCTCTTCCAAATCTATTATTCCATCTTCTTTGTAATGGGTAAGATGACCGATGAAGGAGAATATTTTAGCTCAGGATAGAAATAATGTGTGGATCAGAGGCCATATTTTTTTACAGCAACACGTATAAACATTACAAACAGCAAACACATCACAATTGCTCACATGGTAGTGCTCACTGCTTTATATAATTACTGTGCCAGCCAGCAATTCAAGCTTTGCCCGATTTTCTTCAATATTCTCCTCTCCAGATTTTCTGGATTATGTACATATCCTAGGATTATTAGTTCCTAGCAGTCACAGAGTAACATTTTATGCAGCAACTGCCAGCAGTGCGTCGATCAAGATATTTGTACATTTGCATGGTCCTGCACATAACTAAAAGAATCCTTATGGTCAGGATACCCCATTGATATTAGCCTCCCAATGTTGACATCTGTAAGTGGCCTTCTTTGTCTCCTCCCACCACCACCCCTTTTTTAAAAGAGACTGTTTCAGATTGAATACACATTTTGCATATAAAAGTACCACTCCGTAATGAAATCCTTAGGCTTCTATTACAAAGAGGGAAGATGAATCACATAGCTTTCGCAATAGAATCTGTTTTGTTGTCTTAATGGGCAGGTTTATAAAACATGCAGTTAGGTAATTTTTTTTTTACTAAATTATGCTAATTGGTGTTTTAGAAGTCCATATTAATCTGTTTTGATCACTCCAGTGTCGAAATGATGTCGTTGGAGTGGCAGCATCAGAGCTTTGCAAGGCAGGAAGCTTTTGTTTTTCTGCTTGAAAAGAAATTAAATATAAAATAGTCCTTTTTTTTTTTTGGACCTTCACATTGAATGGAAATGATCTGTGTCCAGAGGAAACAAACATAGATATGCCCTTGTGTTGCCCAGAGAAGGAGACTTGTGCATCGTTTAGAATTCACCGCTGCATTTTCCACACATCCAATTACGGGGGGAGACAGTATATTTCTTTACCATCATTTTTGTTTGTCTTGATTTATTTGTGAAAAACTTTGATTAAAATGCACTTACATAAGTATGACAAAATAAGCACGGCTGGAATGATAGGAGGCAGGCGGGGGAGGGAGATGAAAGCCCCCGTTGCCACTTGCAAAAGATTAATTGGATTGGAGAAAGGGACAGTAATGGAGGAATGAAAATTGTCATCCTGAAAATCCCTATTTAGCTTGCCTGCTCAGAGTCTGTCTTTCAGTTTTTAATGTCGGCTAGCCCAGCCTTAGAAAATCCTGCTTTGAAATGCTGTTTTTGTTTTGTTTTTTTCCCCCTTCCTGGAGCTATTCATTTACATGAGGAGAATTCCTTTCAGCAGCACATGATGGTGCCCTTGGAGAACACATTCGTATTCAGCATACAGCACAGACATTTGAACCGCTGTAGTCTGCCTAATTATTTAGGCCATGTGCATTATGCCATGGTACCTAACAGCTGCTGATGGTGGGATTAAGGAGAAGAAATATTTAAATGGAGGCAGGAGCACATGTGCTGTGATGATTTTTATTTCTTGCGGTAGCTTTTACCTGTTCCCTAGGGTGGGCAAGCTAGATAGACAGCATAGCAGAAATCATTTAATTGTGTCAACAAAGAGCAATGATGTTTGTTTAAAGCAAAAAAAATTTAAAAAATCAGTTTTGCAGGAAAATTGATTAGTTGATGTTTACTTGACTGCCACAGTGGCTTCTGGATTCAAAAGCAAAATTGGTTTGTTTCATCTTTCGTGTAGGGAGGTAGGAGTTCCTGAGAGATCAGAAGAAAGAGTTGCTATGTAAATTTGGATTAGACTGTCTGTTCTCTAAATCAATAAAACAATAGGGAGGTAGATGAAAAATCAACTGAATCATCTATTTAAAAGAAACAAGCAGGAGGATGCTCTCATTTCTGTCCTTGTATATAGCTGCTTTTAGCATTCTCTCTGTGTGTTTGCTTATATGTGTATTGAACTTCTAAGACAAAGGAACTGGAAATAAACACAGTTGACTTCACAGAAGTTGTCAATAAATATCCAGGTACAAATAGGACCGCTATTTTTCAGAATCTAGAAACAAAATTATACCAGTTTTTCTGGTGTCAAACGATAGGTATGAAAACACATATTTAGTACCTCTTCTATCATGAATCATACTAATTAATGACTCTATTTGCATTTCTTTTATCGTGTGACTTGATAAGAGGCAGAACTCTCAGAAAAGAAAGTGAATGAGGGAAATGTTATATTAAAATAAACTGCTATCAAAGCAAATACCAAGCAATGAAAATAGAATCTTAAGCAGTAACAATGGCTTTTTGTTTGATAGAAACATAGAAACATAGAAGACTGACTGCAGAAAAAGACCTCATGGTCCATCTAGTCTGCCCTTATACTATTTCCTGTATTTTATCTTACAATGGATATATGTTTATCCCAGGCATGTTTAAATTCAGTTACTGTGGATTTACCAACGACGTCTGCTGGAAGTTTGTTCCAAGGATCTACTACTCTTTCAGTAAAATAATATTTTCTCATGTTGCCTTTGATCATTCCCCCAACTAACCTCAGATTGTGTCCCCTTGCTCTTGTGTTCACTTTCCTATTAAAAACACTTCCCTCCTGAACCTTATTTAACCCTTTAACATATTTAAATGTTTCGATCATGTTCCCCCTTTTCCTTCTGTCCTCCAGACTACACAGATTGAGTTTATTAAGTCTTTCCTGATACGTTTTATGCTTAAGACCTTCCACCATTCTTATAGCCTGCCTTGGACCCATTCAATTTTGTCAATATCTTTTTGTAGGTGAGGTCTCCAGAACTGAACACAGTACTCCAAATGTGGTCTCACCAGCGCTCTATATAAGGGGATCACAATCTCCCTCTTCCTGCTTGTTATACCTCTAGCTATGCAGCCAAGCATCCTACTCGCTTTTCCTACCACTCGACCACACTGCTCACCCATTTTGAGATTGTCAGAAATCACTACCCCTAAATCCTTCTCTTCTGAAGTTTTTGCCAACACAGATGTAGTAGATGCAGAGCAGGGGTAAAATCCATCAGGTTCAGACAGGTTCTGGAGAACTGGTAGGGGAAATTTTAAGTAGTTTGGAGAACCGGCAAACATCACTTCTGGCTGGCCTCAGAGTAGGGTGGGAATGGAGATTTTGCAATATCCTTCCTCCAGGAATGGCAGGGAATGGGGATTTTGCAGTATCCTTCCCCTGCCATGACCACCAAATCATACCACACTCACCAAGCCATGCCCACAGAACCAGTAGTTAAAAAAATGGATTTCACCACTGATGCAGAGTTTGCCATAGTCAGACATTCAAATCCAATGTATGTGGCCCTTGAATTACATGCTGCTTATCCAAAGCTTATCTGAATGATGTGTCAATTACAAAATTGTCTTTTGGTTTTGGACCTCAAGAGGCTTTTGGAAACCTCACATTTTAAAGAAATAAGTGAGTGAATGTGGGCTGAGGCTGAGAAACAATACCTTTCTGCAATGGCACAAACTTTGTAGAACAAACTACTTTTAGATCTAGCCACCGCAAGGATGATTTTCTGGAAAGCAGCAAAGTATAAATTAGTATGGCCATTGTAATCTTCACAGGAACTGTGGAATTGCATTATTTGTACGTATCTTTTTCAACTACTGTAATGCTCTCTACTTGGGGCTACCTTTGAAGAGTGTTTGGAAACTTCAGATTGTGCAGAATGCAGCTGCGAGAGCAATCATGGGCTTTCCCAGGTATGCCCATGTTACACCAACACTCCACAGTCCACATTGGTTGCCGATCAGTTTCCGGTCACAATTCAAAGTGTTGGTTATGACCTATAAAGCCCTTCATGGCATTGGACCAGAATAACTCCAGGACTGCCTTCTGCCACACGAATCCCAGCGACCGGTTAGGTCCCACAGAGTTGGCCTTCTCTGGGTCCCGTCGACGAAACAATGTTGTCTGGTGGGACCCAGGGGAAGAGCCTTCTCTGTGGCGGCCCCGACCCTCTGGAATCAACTCCCCCCAGAGATTAGGATTGCCCCCACCCTCCTTGCCTTTCGCAAACTCCTTAAAACCCACCTCTGCCATCAGGCATGGGGAAATTGATTCCCCTGGGCCGTTTCCATTTTATGTATAGTTTGTCTGAGATGTATGATTGTTTTTTTATATTAAGGGTTTAAAATTGTTTTTTAACTATTGGATTTGTACTGTTTTGCTGTTGTGAGCTGCCCCGAGTCTTCGGAGAGGGGCAGCATACAAATCTAATTAATAATAATAATAATAATAATAATAATAATAATAATAATAATAGGAAAATCACTGAAACTGAGGGCATTGAAATGCCAAATGGTCAAACCGTCAAGTGCCACCAGCCAGAAGCCTACAGATACTTGGGCATCTTGCAACTGGATAATATCAAGCATGGTCATGTGAAAACTGTGATCAGCAAAGAGTACAACCAGAGAACCAGAAAAATTTTGAAGAGCAAACTGAATGGTGGCAACACCATCAAGGCTATAAATACTTGGGCCATACCTGTCATTAGATACACAGCTGGCATAGTGAACTGGACTCAAGCAGAGCTGGACAACTTGGACAGGAAAACCAGAAAATTAATGACGATCCATCATGCACTACACCCCCACAGTGACGTTGACAGGCTGTATTTACCAAGGAAAATAGGCAGCAGAGGACTTTTGTAAGTGAAGCAGACAGTGGAAGAAGAGAAGCATGCACTAGCAGACTATGTGAAGGAGAGCAAAGAGTCAGCATTGATGGAAGTCAACAATAGGAAACTTCTGGATTGCGCATGTGCCGAATTGCTTTCTAGGCATTTCACCTCTGGCTCCGAACAAAGATAAAATGTAAAGAGTTTTCTCCCTCTTAAAAAGACTATAAATCTTCCTTAGAAAAATATAGGAAGAAACAAGAATCTGTCGGCATCAAAGTGAGTTTGAAGATTTATGATTTCAAGCAAAGACGGAGGCGCTTTCGCTGTAACAAGGAAGTGATAAGTGAGTACAATAAATCTTAAAATGGCGGAGGGAGGGAAAGACCCCTCTAGTCTGGCTAACATTGAGCAGAAGTTAGATAAACTTCTGGAGATTTGTAGCGGGTTTGAAGAGAGATTCAACAAAGTTGAGAATAAAATGGAACAGATGGATTTAGAAGTTAAACAAATTAAAAAGGAAGGGGATTCTTCTGCTGGAAAGATACTGAAAGTTGAGAAACAAGTGATGGATTACGATGGAAAAATAAGACAAATAAATGACAGAATCGCAAATTTGGAGGACAGACAGAGAAGGAGGAATTTGCGTTTACGAGGGTTCAGAATGGATTTGCCCTCTGAATTTAAGTTAACAGAAGCTGTCTGTGCTTGGTTAAATAAACAGACAGGCGTGGAGGTCAGCGTGGAGGAGCTGTTACGGGTTCATTGGGCAGCCCCCAGGAGAGACGGCAGACAGAGAGATGTGATCATCGCTTTCCTTAGTGAAAAAAAAGCAGAGATGATTTATAAAACTTTGAAGACTTCTACGAGCCTTAAACAAGACGGAAATGAGATAAGGGTTCTGAGGGATCTTTCCTGGGAAACCCTGAGAGCGAGAGCTGTGTTGAAACCAATTGCAAGCCGGCTATATCAAAGTGGAACCAGATTTAGCTGGGGCTATCCAGTGGCCATCTTGGTGTTCCAGGACAATAAAATGTACAGAGCACGCTCATTGGAGGAGGGAAAGGCTTTGCTGGATCAACTGGGGATTAAGTTTGATGAAACTGGAGCACTAGCATATGAAGAAGAAGAGGCTTTTGACGGTCGGAGTACCCCTGATGAGGAGGAAAGACGAAGGGAAGAGCAGCTGAAGGAGTTAAGCGGGCAGGTGGAGGCCATCAGAAAGGAGCAGAGAAGAACACGGGCTCAGCGTGAGAAGAGAGCCAGAAAGTGATGGTGTTTGGTCCCTTGTCTTGTTGTGGGGGGGGGGGGGAAAGGAAAAGGAAAAGAATTATTACTATTACTATTACTATTATTGTTGTTATTATTATTATTATTTTTCTTGGAGATGCCTTGGGATTCCTGTATATCTGTCATTCAGTGGGGGAAGTCTAAGGGGAAGAAAAAGGGGGTTTAAGAATTTAAAATTAAAGAAGAAATTAAAGAAGGAATTATTTAAAGGAGAAAGGAGGGGGGGAGAAATCTTCTCTTTTATAAAATTAAAAAGGGTTGAAAGAGGAGCTAGTTTGAGTGGGAACGCAATCCAGAAAATGTGCCTCAGGTATGGGCAAGGTTTTTTCTTGTCTTCTCCCCTCTCAGTGGGGGGAGCACAGGGGGAGGCACGTTGGGGGGGGGGTAATAGGGGTAAAGAAAAGGGAAAAATATAAACCAAGGGCAAAACAAGAGGGGAAAAGGGTGTTTTTGGTATATTATGACGGAGTGTAAGATAATGGTTTTAAATGTGAATGGTTTGGGATCGGATTTGAAACGTTTTAGGATATTAAGGATGGCTAAGCAATATAAGGTGGATATTATGATTTTGACAGAAACACATAAAAGAAGGGGAGGAAGGGATAACTTGATTAATGATAGAAATTGGAAATGGGTGTTTGAGTCAAGAGGAACGCAAAATAGTCGAGGCACAGCGATTCTGATTCATCAGAGGGTTAATTTTGAAGAGGTGGGAATTCAGAAAGACAGAGAAGGAAGGTGGATATTTGTTAAAGGGAAAATAAATCAAAAGAAGTTGACATTAGCAGCAATTTATGCCCCAAATGGGAAAACAAAACAATTTATAATAAATACTAAGAAGAAGTTAGACAATTTTAAGGAGGGCTCAACTTTTTTGGCAGGAGATTTTAATATGCAATTAACAAATGGGAATGCAAATAGCAGGATGTTACATTTAAATAGACTTAATATGGTGGATCTACATGCAGATATTTTAAACAGAGCTACATATTATTCAGCAAGATATCACACATTTAGCTGCATAGATTACATATTAATGAACAGGGGAGGTAATATACAAGTTAAAAAAGTGGACATTAAAAGTATATGGATATCAGATCATGCCCCACTATTGGCAGAATTGGAAATAGGTCAGGAACGAAATCAAAAAATTTGGAGATATAATGCAGTTGTAACTGCTAGGGAACAAGATAAAGAGAAATTGCAAACAGAGTTATCAGAATATTTTAGAATTAATGATGTGGGTGGTATTAAACAATCAATTGTATGGGATGCATGTAAGGCCTTCATGAGGGGACAATGCATATGTATGGAAGCAGATATTAGGAAGAGGTGGGGTAGAGAGAGGGAAAGGAAGATAAGGGAAATAGATTTGATACAAGAGCAGTTAAGAATGACGAAAAGTAGAGATTGGAATAGTTTACTGAAATTGAAAAAGAAACAGTTGATGGTGTATGATGAGATTAAATGGAATAAGATGAGAATGGCGATGCGACAAAAAATACAGAGTTGGGGGACAAGATCAATGCAGCAAATGGCGAGATATCTGAAGAAGAGGAAAGAAAAATCATGTATTTTAGCATTGAGGGACACCAGTGGAGTGGTTAGATATGGTAATGACCAGTTAGAGGAGATAATGAGGAAATATTATGAAGATTTGTATAAAGAGGAGCAAGTGAAGATAGAAGTCCTCAAGGTTGGGAAAATAGTAAGTGAAGAAGACAAACAAATTTTGAATGCAGAAATTACACAAGATGAAATTGCTAGAGTAATTAAAGGGTTAAAACAAGCCAAAGCACCGGGCCCAGATGGGTTTACAGGGGAATTTTATAAAACTTATGTGAATGTTTTGCTGCCGCATTTGGGGAAATTGTTTAATAATATATTGTCAAATCGTGATATCCCGCAGACATGGAAGCTTTCAGAAATTGTTACCATTCCGAAGATGGGTCGAGATTTAAGAGAGCCTGGGTCTTACCGTCCGATCAGTTTGGCAAATCAGGATTATAAAATATTTATGAAAATACTGGCAAATAGATTAGAAAATATTTTACCAAAAATAATTGAAGAGGATCAATATGGATTCGTGAAGGGAAGGAAAATAAGTGAACCAATTAGAAATGTAATGAATGTGATGCACCATGCTACCGCTACTAAAAGGAAATTGGGAATTTTGAAATTAGATGTTTATAAAGCGTTCGATAAAGTTAACCATAGTTATTTATATAAATTATGTAACAAATTAAATATGGGGGAAAAATTTTGTGAAACTATAAAAGAGATTTATAAAGGAAATGAAGCATATATAAGAGTGAATGGACAAAGAACGCAGAGTATTAAAATATTAAACGGCACCAAGCAGGGATGCCCTCTGTCTCCAAAATTATTCGTAATAGCAATAGAGATCTTAGCTAATAAGATAAGACAAGATAACACTTGGGCAGGATATAGAATAGGGAAATTAGAAATGAAAATAAATTTATTTGCAGATGATGCAATTATATTGACCCAGACCCCGATGGAGATGATTAAAGGTATAATAAATATTTTACAAGAGTTTAAGCAGGAATCGGGACTGTCGGTTAATATGGAAAAATCAGAGATTATGTGTTTAAATACAGATCCGAGAGAACAGATAGAAATTAGGAAAGAATCAGGGTTGAAATTAGGACTTAAAAAAATAAAATATTTGGGAATTTGGTTATTAAAAAACCCAGTGAAAATGGAAGAGATTAATTATAGAATAACATGGAGGAAAATGTTGAAACAGATGAGGAGCTGGAAAGATAAAAAGCTAAGGAGACTCTCTAAAATAAGAGCTTTAAAAATGATGATAGCTCCCAAGATGATGTACCTATTTCAGGTGCTGTCGGGGGGGTTATCGGTATGTAAGGTTAAAGAGTGGGACAAAAAATTAAATTATTGGATTGAAGAAGATAAGAGACCAAGAATAAGAAAAAAGTGGTTAATTGCGAATGAAAAAGAGGGGGGATGGGGTGTTCCATGTTTGGAGCTGTATAGGGAAGCTTTTCAAATGGAAAGGTTAATGGAGTTGCAATTAAGTGAAAATAAATGGGCGAAATTGGAAAAACAGATAAACGGGATGAATAATAGAGAATTAATTTTTAGGAAGTGGAATAGGAGAGATATAGGAAAATTAATAGGCCCAATGAAAGGGACTATGGAAATTTGGGGAAAATGGCAAGGGAAAATAGGATTATATAAATCTAAACTGTCATCGCTTTATGTAATAAATAGAGAAAACGAAATTAACTTAAACAGGGTTATAGGAGAGTTGAAGGGAAGAGGGATAACTAAGATAGAACAGTTATACGAGAAGGATGGCAGGCCAAGTAGAAATCGCATAGAATGGTGGTTAGGTAAGGGAAGGTGGCTACAAATAAATGCAATATGTAAATATCTAAATGAAAGGGAGAATAAAGAAGTATTATGGCGGGAGGAGACAGGGTTAGAGAAAATAATAAGAGAAAAAAGTGAGGGGATAAAGGCGCAAGCAACTAATATATACAAACTGCTAGTACAGTCAGATGGGGACACGATTGATGGATTGACTAAATGGTGGCAAAATGAGATATTAGTAGAGGTACAAGAAATGGAAAATATAGTAGAAGATATAAGGAAAATTAAAAATACAAGAATTAGGGAAATGAGAAGGAAAATATTACATAAGTGGTATTTTACTCCCGTTCAATTTGCACATTTTCAGCAGAATGTTAGGGGGAATTGTTGGCATGGTTGTCAAGATAAAGGAGTGTTTATGCATATGTTTTGGGAATGCCCGATAGTGCAGGAATTTTGGCAAAAAGTGAAAGAGGATATCAATGGAATGTTAAATATACAATGGACAATCACTAAGGAAATGGCAGTATTAGTAAAAAGCAATGCGATGGGAGAATTTAGAGAAATAAAAAAAGCAGCAATAGAAAGTGCTCAGGCAGTAATAGTTTTGGGTTGGAAGGATGCGACAAAATGGACAATGCAAAATTGGTATAGGTACATGGTGGATCATATTCAATTTGAAATTATGGAAAAAAGGATAAATTTGGATAATGAAACTGATTTGGGACAGCTGATTGGACGGTGGGACAAGGCAAGACGATATATGACGAGCAGAATCCGAGACCAAGCTACAAGAAATAAACTAGAATCACTCTATAATATGTAGACAGATATATTGCTCTTGGGTTAAGTGGATTAAAAAAGAAATACCCCCAATTTGGTGGTGGGGAATGTGTGTATGTCGGGGTGATGGGCACAATTCACATTTCACTATGCACTGTTTTATGTTGTGTGATTTTAAATTGTTAAAAATCAATAAAAAAAATTTAAAAAAAAAAAAAAAAACAATAGGAAACTTCTCAAGGTGAAGCAAACTAAGGACCAGTACAGAAAAACTGTAACTCAATGTCGTATGGACAGTTGGCAGAACAAAGCATTGCATGGACAGTTCTTGGAGAAGATTGAAGGCAAAGTGGATAAAGAAAAGACCTGGTCATGGCTTACAAGTGGAACACTCAAAAAGGAGACAGAAGGACTAATACTGGTACACAAGAACAGGCCATTAGAACAAACACTGTCAAAACCAGAATTGAAAAATCAACAGATGATCCAAAGTGCAGACTCTGTAAAGAAACAGATGAAACAATTGATCACATACTCAGCTGCTGCAAAAAGATTGCACAGACTGACTACAAGCATAGACATGATGCTGTGGCACAGATGATCCACTGGAACTTGTGCCGGAACTACCATTTACCAGTGGCAAAGAACTGATGGGATCATAAGCCTGAAAAATTGGTCGAAAATGAGCAAGCAAAACTACTGTGTGATTTCAGACTTCAGACTAACTGAATTCTGAAGCATAACACAACAGACATCCTGATTGTGGAGAAAAGGAAAGTATGGATCATCGACCTCACAATCCCAGGGGACAGCAGAATTGAGGAGAAGCAGCTAGAGAAATTAGTGAGATACGAAGATCTAAAAATTGAGCTGCAACGACTCTGGCATAAACCAATGAAAGTGGTCCCAGTGGTACTTGGCACGCTGGGCGCAGTGCCAAAGGATCTCAGTGGACATTTGAAAACCATCGGAATTGACAAAATCTCCATCTGTCAATTGCAAAAGGCTGCTTTACTGGGATCCGCACACATAATTCGCCGCTACATCACGCAGTCCTAGGTGCTTGGAAAGCGCCCGACTGGTGATGAAATACAAAATCCAGCATAGTGATCTTGTTTGCTGAGTTGTATTGACATAATAATAATAATAATAATAATAATAATAATAATAATAATAATAATAATAATAATCTTGAACATTTATTTATTATTTTTGCTTAATGAAGATGTTTTAACAGTTTATTCTTGTTGTTTACTAGGATATTCTAATCATTGTTTTGTGATGTAAGCCATCATGACTTTGAATGGATGGGTGGCCTATAAATCCAATAAACAAATAAATGCAGTAAAGAAAAATTCAAACTAACATTAGCAGACAGCTCATCGATAAAGTGGCTCAGAGTAAATACTGATTCAGATTTAAAATGTATTAGGTGCTCAGTGGTTCTTAATTAATAATTCTCACCTTCTAGAAGAGGTCATAAGGAAAATTTTGGACTATTTGGAGATGGATAAATTGACAAAAGAAATAAAAGAAAAAGATGAAACAGAATATTATTTAATATGGAATCAATGGTATAAATGGTTAAAGAACAGGAAAAATAAGTAAGAAAATATACAATAGCGTTGATTTAAAAATTAGTAAATATTAATAAAATGGTATTAAATATACAATGTATGTAAATAATATATTGATATAATAATGAAATATAATATGTAAGGAGTAGTAAATATAATATGAAAGAAATAATGGAACCACAAATATAGATATGTGAATATGAAGGAGGTAATATAAATTGTGGATATACATTGATATGGAATTTTGTAAAATGGAAACTTTTTTCTTTTTTTTCTTTTTGGTTTTTCAATATAAAAATAATAAAAATTATTTATTAAAAAATAATAACAATAATTTTTACCTTAGCCTATTTGACAGGAACATGACAAAGAAAAAAAGCCAACGAACAGTTGGATCCATCATGACTATCTCAGAAAGTTGGCACTTGCATCATAAACTTTTATTTATTTTTTTATTTTATAGCAAGAATCTACTGTTAAAACATCTTCATTAAGTAAAAATAATAAATAAATGCACAAGATAGGTACAAATAATGCAATTTCACAATTCCCCCTTCGCTAAACTGAGTGGTGAGTCTGGGGACGGGGCCAGCTCATGATGCAACCAGCCCAAGGGCTGCGAGTTTGATATCCCTGCTTTAGAATATTCTGGCAGAACAGAATTTTATTTTTAAAGCCAGCTGATCAATTTCCCTTGCTATCTTCGAAACAATTAATTTCAAATTCATGCTCATTCTTAAAGCCAAAATACAACAATTCCAAATAACCAAATAATAATCCTAATAACCCAAAACCTATACTGCTATTTAAGCCTTCAGGTGTGATTTTTTTTTTTACCTTTAGATCGCATTCCTTGTAATGAGGATTAATTCTTTCTAATAATTGTACAGTTGTTGCCTGCATTCAGAGTGTGTCTCTAAGGACAGCCTGGAAATCTATGGGCAATAAAGCCTGGAAATCTATAGGCAACAGCATGAAATGAAATATGTTTGCCCTTTTATATGCTGAAGTTGGTTGTCCAAAATTTATGCCTTCAGCTGTCAGTTTAATCAGCAGCTAAAGCTCTTTTTTAAAGCAATTAAATAAACTTATACTGATCACTGATTGGTAAGAACACAGTAATAGGGCACAGTGGAACTATAAGTATGACTAAGTGGTTGAAATCTCTTTGATTATTGAGTAAGCAACATGTCCCATACTTCTTAGGTGAATGGAACAGCTGCAGAGATATAACACCAAACTTTCAAGTAAGAAATGATATGCAACATTTATGCAATCTCTTACATGGTATTCCCTCTTTTCCCATTTCCCAAATTGCTTGCACAGGTGGTAGGAATCATTAAATAGTAGCAGCTCCTTGGTGCAATTCCATGTTTATATTATTTTTGTATGCCAGAGCAATAGGATTCAAAGCTTCCTCAAATAGCAGTATGTTAGATATTTAGGCCAACTACAAATCCACCTAAACCTGCATACACACTGAAAACAAAGTTCTTCTGCCTTCCTGCCTTTTTTCAAGCAATATTTTGCCTCCTCATTATATAATAACATTCCAAGGGTTTAGGAAAGATACATTTTGCACTTTGGTACCGTCCTTCCATGTTTCTATCTCTCCCCCCCTTCTCTCTCTCTCTCTCTTTCTTTCTTTTCTTTCTTCTTTCTTTCTTTCTCTTCTTTTCTTTCATTTTGTAATAATATACTTGAAATTTCCGCTAAAATGGTCCATTCTCCAATCCATTAACACATTCATCCTATTCATTTTAGACTGATATGGAAATCACCAATTTGGAACTCAGGACACAACTCAGAAAATAGGAAATGGGGGGGGGGGGCTTTTATTTTGCTTTATCTATATTTTAGCTGAAACAGTCTTAACTAAATTGAATGAAATCCAGGTAAACCATAGTGGGAATGAAAACCCCAGAAAGCTTTTGTGGAACAAGCTTCTTTATAAATCAGGATGGATACGAAAAAATTATCTCTCCTCCACCCCTAAAACTAAATTACTCTCCAAAACAGAACACGTATATAAAAGAATAATCATGGAAGCCATAGAAATAGAAAAACACCCCCTCAGTATGAATAAACGTGATGACATGTCCCGCCTAATAGAAATTTGGAAACCAGCCCTAAACAAAAAAACATATCACAATCATCACCATGTCAATCCTTCAACTAAATGTGATTCCACCAACCAATCAAATCATTAAAACACAGCCACCCAATCTATTTGCTACATTCAAACCAAATCTCCACCCCCACCACTATTTATAAGGAACAAATGGCAGTTGCAAACAAACTATATTTACAGCAGCACGAAGCTTACAACTTCAGCCTGATGATGGTGAATGTGATTTCACTGAAACGTCGCATAGACATTCAAAATATTACATGGGGCAAAACCTGAACTCAGAACAATCTACATATATATATGTTGCTCAGACACTATACTTTTCTGCCCACACCGAAAAAAAATTAGAGGGAACATTGCCCAGATGTATAATACTCATTGATTTTTATCATTTGAAAAATGCCTCTTACTTTTACATGAAGTCTGGAGACATGATGGAACTACCCACCATGCTGGAGGCTACAACATTGTATTGCTGGGTATAAACTTTCCTTTTATTTATTTATTTTAGAATTTTTTTAAAAAAATATTTAAAATGTGAAATTTCAGAAGGAGTGTGAGAGGGAGGGGAATATGAAAGAAAATTTCAACAGTCCACAGAAGTACTGGAAAAGACTACCAAAATCTAAGTAGCTTTAACAATCATTTGCCTAGCCCAAAATTATCTTATAGGACTCCGTAGAAGATAAAAATAGGGAAAATAAGTGCTTTGACATTAGCCTCTTTGAGATCAGGTAAATAAATAAGAGGATATTTTACCTGACCATACAATGACAAGTACAAGGCTGTTCTTCTATAGGTGTCTCAGGCAAGAGCAGTCAGATTTTTCTGGATGATAATTAACCATGGAAGGCTAGCAAGATTATTCTCCTCAGAGATGGTTAACCAAGTATGTTGGAAAGAGTGATGATCAGTTCAAGGAAGGATATTAGCTGTTTTGTCTTGGGTGATTAAACAAAGACCCCCAAAAAGCTAAACTAACAGTTCATTTTAGAAATTCTAAAGACTTTTTATTGTCCAGGAACCTATGAAATGTTGAAATTGTCCATATAAAAATGAACAATTTACTTCACCATGTGTGCCTTATTTAGCTTTTCTGAACTGCAGTTTTTAAACAGGAGGGGAATCATCTGCTTGTTTAGTCAAAGATATCCAAAATGGCAGTTTAAATGCTAGCCTTTTATTAATATGCTCTGCTGCATCATTAAAGAGCTGAAAAATGAAAAGCTAAACTAAGGAAGACATGCCTAGAGAGAATCCAGTAAAACTGCAAGGCATTTTCATGAAGAAATTAATCTAAGCAATGGTTTTAAGGGTTTTGTCTGCATTATGTGATATGACAGTAGTTATAAAACTATTTCTGACTAAATTTCCCCACCAACCCCCACAATGCTTGGAGCCAGAGTCCAGTTAAGTTCAATTCACATATGCTAATAGAGACATCAACATGTTTTGTGTTTGTGCTTCAAAAATACACTGATGAAAGGCTTCGTTTCTACCACTACTCCATAGTCTAGAACAGGCCGTGATCCAATAGAAATCCTTCTGCCCAAATATCCTCAGAGAGGATACCCCCTCAGAGAGGGTCCGCAACTTGGGCGTCCACCTGGATCCACAGCTCACATTAGAGAAACATCTTTCAGCTGTGGCGAGGGGGGCGTTTGCCCAGGTACGCCTGGTGCACCAGTTGCGGCCCTATCTGGACCAGGAGTCACTGCTCACAGTCACTCATGCCCTCATCACCTTGAGGCTCGACTACTGTAATGCTCTCTACATGGGGCTACCTTTGAAAGTGTTTGGAAACTCCAGATCGTGCAGAATGCAGCTGCGAGAGCAATCATGGGCTTTCCTAAATATGCCCATGTCACACCAACACTCCGCAGTCTGCATTGGTTGCCAATCAGTTTCCGGTCACAATTCAAAGTGTTGGTTATGATCTATAAAGCCCTTCATGGCACCGGACCTGATTATCTCCGGGACTGCCTTCTGCCACACGAATCCCACAGAGTGGGCCTTCTCTGGGTCCTGTCAACTAAACAATGCCATTTGGCAGGACCCAGGGGAAGAGCCTTCTCTGTGGCGGCCCCGGCCCACTGGAACCAACTCCCCCCTGAGATTAGAATAGCCCCCACCCTCCTTGCCTTTCGTAAGCTCCTTAAAACCCACCTCTGCCGTCAGGCATGGGGGAACTGAGATATTCTTTCCCCCTAGGCTTCTACAATTTATGCATGGTATGTTTGTTTGCATGTATGATTGGTTTTATAACAAGGGTTTTTAGCTGTTTATAGTATTGGATTGTCACATGTTGCTTTTTAGTTCATGGAGAGGGGCGGCATACAAATAAATAAATAAATGAATGAATGAATGAATGAATGAATGAATGAATGAATGAATAAATAAATAAATATAAATAAATAAATAAATAAATAAATCCTGCTAGACTCAGAAGTTTTGGGATATTTCTAGCAGTGTCCTAAGTCAAGGACACAATAGTGTTCCAGTTCAATTCTGGAAGGGATATTGATGTATCAGCACCATAGCTGAATCAAAATATTATCTCCTTCGACAGAGGAATGCATTCAAAAATAATCAAACATCCCAACCTTAAATACTCAATTGGGTAAATCAAAACTGTTCCCAACACAGATAATAACGCCGGCTGACTCACCGGCCCCACGGCGATGTTGCTGAAGGGCCGGGCAGACTCGGACCCTTCAGATGGCGGCCGCCATCTTGTTTTCGGCCGAAATCTCGCGAGACGAGATTTCGGCCGGGAATGCCCTGCCCACGTGGCCGGGCATGACGTCGGGTCCGGGCGGGGCCTGCTGGCCCTATTTAAGGGGCAGCAGGCCGGGAAACAGCCTTTTCGCCCGGACCTGGTTGCCTGAGCAGACACTTCTTTGGTGCTGCTCGGCCGCCATTTTGGGTCTCCCTCGTGTTGCGGCCGCCATTTTGTGGCCTGCCGAGGGGGTGAAAAGTGCCGTGCTCGTTGCGCAACGAGGTTTATTGGAGTCGCAGTAAAACTTTTCTTGCTGAGACAACGTTGAGGCCTTACTCCTCTCCACTTGACAGCAGTCTGCAGGATCCCCCTCGGGCCCGAGGGGGACTGGTAACCTCCTCCCGGCTGGGAGGAGGGCGCGGTGGGGGGTGTTCGGTCTGGGCCCCCGGTCTTGGGCGGTTGTTGTGCGGGAGGCCGGGTTCGCAGGCCTTTGAGGCCTGCCTGGGCAGGGAAGGCCTGCCATAGGGCAATATAAAAGGATAAATAATAATAAATTGTATCACTATTCATTTAATTATAAATATTATAATACCTTAAAGGGGTCGTGGTAGCAGGGGCTTCCCCCCCCCCCTTTTTTCTTCTCTGGAACCAGGCCCTAGGTAAGGCCCTGCGGTAGGGGATTTGTGCCTGCCACTCTTTCAAGGGGTTCGGTTCTAGGTGTTTTGGTGGCTCATTGCATTTTAGGAAAACCTGTGATGGCTCCTAAGAAGAGGCCTGCCACTGCTCCGATGGCTCCGCCAGCGGCGCGCCCCAGGAGGGCCCTTAGGCCTTCTGCCCGGGCTCGGGCCAGTAGGGAGGGGACTGCGGGGGTGGTCCCTGACCAGGGGGGGGTGGTTTCGTTGCCTCCGGCCCCTCAACCTGATCTTTCTCCTGCTTTGTCTTGGGCCAGGGTGTTGGAGAGGCTCGACGAGCTCGAGCAGTGGAGGAGCGGTGCGGTCCCCGGAGCGTCCAGCGATCAAGTGCCCGCGGCGTTGGGGAGAGATCCGGCGGCGGCCCAGGCTGGGCAGCCGGCTCCGTTCGGACGGCAGGCCCCTGCAGGGCCGATGGCGGCTTTCCCGGGCCCCACACCATTGGGGCCCCCGTGGATGTCTTCAACCCCGTACGGGGCAGGTGAGGCTGCACCACACACCACATCCCTGTCTTTTCTTCCTCCCCCTGCCCCGGGTTTCCCCCCGGCGGGGGTCGGGAGTGGGTCCAGCTTTTTGGGGTCCCCCGCGGGCACCTGCGGGCAGGTGTGGGCTCCGCCGGTTCCTCCTCCGGGGCCACCGGCGGCCAGCGCCGCTCTGTTGTCCGGGACGGGTCCTGCGGGGACACCAGCGGTGCCAGGGGCAGGGGGTGGGTTCCTCCGGCCCCTCCTGTCATGCCCCCGCTCCCGGTTTTCCCTTACCCCCATGGGGCGGGTGTCTTTGGCGTGGCGGCCAACTCGGTGTGGGACCCCTTCGCTTGTATTAAAGCGGGGGCCATACCGTGCGGGCTGCCGTCCACCCCTCTAGGATGCCACCTTCACCCGTCGGTCAAGGAGGCTATTTGGCGGGGTGAATACGTGGATCTTTTTTCGCTTTTGAACCGTGAGGTTCCCAAGCAGGAGAAAGAGATTGTCCCGGGGGAGAAAACAAAGAAGACCAAGGTAACGAAATGCTTCAGCTCTTGGCTGTATGCCTTTCTTACCTATGGGTCGGTGGTGATCCAACGGCAGCCGGCTATGGCCTCTGCCATGTTTAAGTACATAGACTTGATTGCCAGGGCCCACTTTGAATATAAGGGCACCATCTGGCGCCATTATGATAAGGGTTTCCGCATGAGGATGTCAGTGGAGCCTAACTTGCCGTGGGATATGGTGGTCCCGGACCTGTGGTTCCGGGCCACGCATATGTCCGGGAAGGAAGGGTGTGAGCGCACGGATAGTGGGCACTTTATGGAGGAGGAGCCTGGCGCGGCTTCGCCGGCCAAGGCGACTCCGGGTGTGGCTGGCAAGGGGGCCTCGCCCGCTTGTCATGAGTTTGCTGCAAAAGGGGCGTGTTTTCGTCCCTTTTGTAAATACAAGCATGCCTGCGGGAATTGTGGGGGGTCCCATGCAGCTTCAGTCTGTCCCCGCCCCAAGAAAGGGGCGGAGAAGAAGGGCGGGGGTCCAGGAAAACCTCCCCCACCAGCTGGGGGAAAAGGGGCCCAGTCCAATTAGGGTGTCTGTGCTTGAGGGTTGGTTGTTCGACTACCACCCTCGCCCGAGAGCCGAGTTGCTCTTGAGGGGCTTCTCCGAGGGATTTAGGATCCCTTATGTGGGTATTAGGAGGGCCTTCATGTCCGACAACCTCAGGTCGGTTGTCGGACATGAAGACATTGTACGGGCTAAGATTCGAAAGGAGGTGGCTGAGGGCAGGGTCCTTGGGCCCTTCCCGGAGCCGCCCTTTCCGAATCTTCGTGTGTCCCCCTTAGGTGTGGTCCCCAAAAAGGCGAGTGGTGAATTTAGGTTGATTCACCATTTGTCTTTTCCGAAAGGGGAGTCAGTGAATGATTTCATTCCTGACGAACTTTGTTCTGTCCGGTACGCATCCTTTGATGCGGCCGTGGCTATGGTTAGGGAGTGTGGGGTGGGGGCCCTTATGGGTAAATGCGACATTAAGTCGGCATTTCGGCTCCTCCCCATTCACCCAGGCGACTTCGAGCTGCTGGGCTTCCATTTCGAAGGTGGGTTTTACGTGGATAGGGCATTGCCGATGGGCTGCTCTATTTCCTGCTCCCTTTTTGAGAGCTTTAGTACCTTCCTCGAGTGGGTGCTCAGGAGGCGGAGTGGCCTGGGGTCCGTCGTTCATTACCTTGACGATTTCTTGATGGCAGGGCCTGCGCAATCGGAGCAATGCTTTGCTTTGATGCGGGACTTCGAAGCCCTTTGTGCTCAATTGGGGGTGCCTTTAGCCTCCGAGAAGACCGAAGGCCCTGCTACCAGGATTACCTTCCTTGGTATTGAATTGGATTCAGTGGAGCAATCTTCCAGATTGCCCCTGGATAAGTTGATTAAAATCAGGTCCAAGCTTGAGGCGGTCCTGGGCTGCAGGAAGGTTACTCTTCGGCAGCTCCAGGAGTTGGCTGGGATTCTTAATTTTGCCTGTCGGGTAGTGGTGCCTGGCAGGGCTTTTTCTCGCCGGTTGTATGATGCGATGAAGGGGCTAAGTTTGCCCCACCATCGTACCCGCTTATGTGCAGGGGTCAGGGCTGACCTCTGCGTGTGGCGGGAGTTTTTGGAACGTTTCAACGGGTTGTCGTTTTGGCGGCAGGAGCTTCTTTTGGAAGCGGAGCTGCAGCTGTGTTCCGACGCCGCGGGGACTTGCGGTTTTGGGGTAGTGTTAGGTGACCAGTGGTGCTGGTCGGCATGGCCTCCGGAATGGAGTGCCTGTTCATTGGTTAAGGACTTAACTTTCTTGGAGCTTTTCCCCTTAATAGTGGCCTTGGAGCTCTGGGGGGAGCAGTTCAGGGATAAGACTGTGCATTTTTGGTGTGACAATCTAGCGGTTGTCCATGTTGTGAATGCCCTGTCCTCTAAGAGTGACAGGGTGATGCGGCTTGTCCGCCATTTTGTGCACAGGTCCTTGTCTTTGAACGCCTTGTTTTTGGCTAGGCACGTCCCTGGTTTAGATAACGGGGTGGCTGACGCCTTGTCCCGTGGTCAGTTGTCCAGGTTTCGGACCCTGGCCCCGTGGGCACGAGAGTCGCCAGAGGTGTTTCCAGCCCACCTGTGGAGCCTGGGCGGGCTCTCGAGAGCTGGAGAGACGAGGCCTCCAGGGCGATCGCCTTATCGGTAGCTCCTAGCACCCTGCGTGCTTATCAGCGTGCAGGTAAGGAGTTTGGGAATTTCAGGCTGGGTAAGGGTTACCCCCATTGCTGGCCTGCCCCGGTTGAGCACCTAGCTGAATTCTGTGTCCTGCTGATGGGGCGTGGCCTTTCAGTGAGGACTATCAGGGCTAGGTTAGCCGGCCTCGCCTTTCTGTCCAAGGCGGGGGGGTTTGGTGATTTTACGGGTGATTTTCGCATCCGGAGGATGCTGGAAGGTTGGGTGAGGGAGCGACAGGGGTTCCCCTCTGACGCTCGTCGGGCCCTGACGGTTCAGCAGCTGTCTCTGATTAATCAGGCATTTGGCAGTCTGTGTGCCTCTCCTTACGAGGCGCGGCTGTTCAGGGCAGCGACTTGCGTTATGTTTTTTGGGGCCCTCAGGGTCAGCGAGGCAATGGCCTCCTCACAGTCTGACTTGTCGCTCCGCGCCTTCCAGCTCGCTGATCTGACCTTTAGACAGGGGGGTGTCTCTCTTTTGGTGAGACACTCCAAGACAGATCAGTTACACAGAGGGGTTAGACTTGAACTTAGCGCAGCCACCGATAAGTCTGTTTGCCCGGTGGCTGCTTTGCAGCAATTTTGTGTCTTGCGGGGGTCAGGGCTTGGGTACCTTTTTATACACCAGGATGGTTCCCCCCTGACCCGGTATCAATTCTGGGCGATAGTGTCTAAGGCTATGTCTCAGGTAGGCATGGATCCCGCCGGCTATGGAACGCATTCGTTCCGTATCGGCGCCGCCACTAGCGCGGCACTTTCTGGTTTCCCGGCCCAACGGATTCAGGAGATCGGCCGCTGGCGGTCAGCGGCATATTTGGGTTATGTTAGGCCCGCTGAGGATCCGGGGCAGGGTTTAGGCTAGGTAACCTCTCTGTGTGTGTCCTCTTCCAGGTTCCCAGTCCAGGCAGAAACCGACGGCGCTGCTGTGTGGCCACAGCATGGTCTTCTGGGCCGGCCGCTCAGCAGCCAGAAGCGCCATCGGGACCCAGCTGTCGTTGGGACGGTGGGTCAATGTTGTTTGGATGGGCCGGAGGGGTATGCGGTGGGAGGGGCTCCTACCGACGTTGCTGGGTACTCAGCATCTCAGGGCGGTACCCGGCGCTGCTGGGCGGGCGGCTACCCAGGGTCGCGCCCAGATGGGACTGGGTGGTCGGCAGCCCATAGCCGCACCCAGATGGCTGGTCTTGCACCTCGGTGGCAATGACCTATGCCTGCTTGGCGGTCTACCTTTGATCGTCCAGGCACGCGAAGACCTGCGGCGGCTTCGCACGTTATGGCCCACCACGCAAGTGGTGTGGTCAGAGATCCTCCCACGGATCGTTTGGAGGGACGCCATTTCCCTTGGGCCATCCACCGGGTTAGACGCAGGGTGAATAAGGCCGTGGGGAAAACTGTCAAAGAATTAGGGGGGATTGTAGTGGCCCATCCCCTCATCACTGTAGATCGGCCGTGGCTTTACCGGGCCGATGGCGTTCACCTGTCAGAACAGGGGAACGCCATTTTCTTACAGGACCTGCAGAGGTCTCTGCGTGAGCTGGCGCAGATAGAGGGGGGAGTCGGGGGGCCAAGATAGAGATCTGACCCCCGCTCCGTGGCAGGTTAGGGGCGGAAATCTGGGTGGTTTCAGCAACTGCGCGTTCTCCCTTGGGCATCTTTGGGGATGATTGACAGGTTCTCTCCAAGACCATGGTGGGTGCTACCTGCGCACTTGGGGGAAACCTGTCTTTGGGTCCCGCTATTGAAGTCCCAGGGTAGGGGTGAGCCGGCGGGACCCCCCTCATGCGAGTGTATGGCAGGGTCTCAGGTGAGGGAGAGGTCCCTCACCTGGACCAGCATCGATTACGCCCATAGTTGCCCAGGAATGTTGACCTTTTACGTCATTTCCGCCCCGGAAGTGTTTGTTTGACCCTGCAGGTCCATTTGGTTCCGGGTCATAGTTGAGTATGTTGATTTATGCAAATTTATGCTAATTCATGCTAATTTAATTAATAAATTATGCAAATTTATTATAATAAAAATGACCCAAGTTTAAATCCAGCTCTTGTGTCCGAGTCGTTACTCCGTCTCTTCTGCAATAACGCCGGCTGACTCACCGGCCCCACGGCGATGTTGCTGAAGGGCCGGGCAGACTCGGACCCTTCAGATGGCGGCCGCCATCTTGTTTTCGGCCGAAATCTCGCGAGACGAGATTTCGGCCGGGAATGCCCTGCCCACGTGGCCGGGCATGACGTCGGGTCCGGGCGGGGCCTGCTGGCCCTATTTAAGGGGCAGCAGGCCGGGAAACAGCCTTTTCGCCCGGACCTGGTTGCCTGAGCAGACACCCACCCGCCCTTCCCTATTTTGCAGTGTGCCTAGGGGTCGCCTGCGGGGGCCGAATGGGAATTTTTTGCAGTCTCGCCCATTAGGCCAGGCTGTTTTTTTCGCCCATTCCACACTGGGGAGATGGATGGGCGGTTAGGGGGGGTTTGCATTTAATTAGGTTAATTGGCTTACCTCTGGTCATTGGGTAGGCAGGTTAGGGGCGGAAATCTGGGTGGTTTCAGCAACTGCGCGTTCTCCCTTGGGCATCTTTGGGGATGATTGACAGGTTCTCTCCAAGACCATGGTGGGTGCTACCTGCGCACTTGGGGGAAACCTGTCTTTGGGTCCCGCTATTGAAGTCCCAGGGTAGGGGTGAGCCGGCGGGACCCCCCTCATGCGAGTGTATGGCAGGGTCTCAGGTGAGGGAGAGGTACCTCACCTGGACCAGCATCGATTACACCCATAGTTGCCCAGGAATGTTGACCTTTTACGTCATTTCCGCCCCGGAAGTGTTTGTTTGACCCTGCAGGTCCATTTGGTTCCGGGTCATAGTTGAGTATGTTGATTTATGCAAATTTATGCTAATTCATGCTAATTTAATTAATAAATTATGCAAATTTATTATAATAAAAATGACCCAAGTTTAAATCCAGCTCTTGTGTCCGAGTCGTTACTCCGTCTCTTCTGCAATATTAGATTGCCTGTAATAACATTGTACGATGTAATCATCTGATACTGCATCATCTTATTTCAAGCATTCTTCAGGAACAACCAATAACTATAACAAGAAAAAATTGTGTAAGCTGTGATCAGCATTGGTTTGCTTTCTGGAGTTTGCTACCCAAAACCACAAATTTGTAAAATATGTACCGGCTTCGAGATCTATGCTGCTTGCAGAGTAGTACAGAAGTAGTGATTTATAAAGAAGAAGGAAATAAGATATAAGAAAAATTGCAGACATTGTAACAAAAATTGCAATATACCTTCCAGGCATAACAAAATGAAAGTGACCCAAATTAGAAATGAGAAGCAAAGCTGCCTTGTAATGGTATTGATTTTTAAAATACCTTGTATTTTCCTTCCCTGCACCCAAAACTCTTATCTAAGGTTTTGTTACAATTTTAATTTCTCTGCTTAAGAGCATCCTAATTGTGCAGCTTTGCCCAGGGTGAAAGTCTGAAATAAAGAGGTCAGTGCAATGTGTTTTAATAGATTTAGAATCTGCTTTCCAATGGGAGGAAAAATCCTTATTCAATATTTTGTAGTCATAAAATAATACAGTATATCAAATGTAACATACACTAGAAAAAAGCAGCAACAGGAAAACATCTTAATTGGAAGTGCAACAATTAAACAAATGTAGGCAACAATAAATAAGTTTTTATAAACACTTCCCAAGATGCAAGAGGGGCAAACAAAAGGCCTTGACATATCATAAGGTTTTAAATATTTATCTTAAGGTTTGGTAGATTTGAAATGGTACATATAGCCTTTGAAGTAAACTCAATCCCATATAGCCTTAAAGTTTATAGCAGAGATCCCTATTAATGATTGGTTTGGTCCTCTAAAAGTAGCCACCACTCCTAGGGAAAAGGAAGTGGGGGGGGGATGCAAGGAAGAAAGGTAAAATGTTGACATACTTCTGGGTATAAGCTGATGTTCAGTAAACTGTATAAGTTGAACTGTTAATTCTTAAATGGCAAGATGGAAAATCAATTTCTGTATCCCTGGAGTTGGTTTGATTTCCATTGCTAATTGAAAATTCTAACCTGCCACTTGTTGCTACTGCCCTGTTGTTTGGAACCGTATTGCCTACAAAGCAGAACTAAAGTGGTCAGCATTTTTAAAAACCATAACAGTTGAGCTAGCAAAATTTGCATAAAGGGTTTAGGCCTGCTTCAGAAATTATTCAGAAGTTCTTCTGATCTCACATAAGTTCAAACACATTTCTTTTCTATTCATTTGTAGGAAGTTAGCACCTACCCTCCTCCTAGAGGAGTAAAATATTTTAGGAAATATTTTTAAAAGCAGAATATTATATTTTCCTGGATATGAACATGTTTTAGGCAGGAAACAGACTCACTCTTAATAGCCCTCACCTTTGTCAATGGACTATTAAGGCCAGAGCCAACTCACTCATTCACACACACACAACCTTTGTCAATGGGCAGTCTGTTCAACAAAATGAAGATCTACAGGCAGACCCATCTAACAAACAGAAACTCAACAATGGCACCTGGGAAGATTACATCTGCCAAGTGTGGGACACAGACAAAAACCTACAGAGTTAACCAAGACCCCAGTCCCCTAGGAGTTTGACAGCCAATGGGATACATTTCTTACACAGGAACATAAAATCTTAAGGTGGGGCCCAACAGAGGGTATTAAAAACTCAGAGACTCTCAGCAATACCCTTCTTCTTCAACATCTATGAGGCATGTGGTTCCCCTTTTCCCTGGGAACTGAAACCATGTCGTCCTGCTGTTCCTCATTCAACTATCTTTCCAGCCTCCATGTTTCCAGTGTATCTTTTCCCAATTGGAACTGAACCTAGAAGGATATTTCTTCCAACATTCATGGCATTGGACCAGAATATCTCCGAGACGCCTCCTGCCACACGAATCCCAGCGACCGATTAGGTCCCACAGAGTCGGCCTTCTCCAGGTGCCATCAACTAAACAATGTCAGTTGGCAGGCCCCAGGGGAAGAGCCTTCTCTGTGGCGGCCCCGACTCTCTGGAACCAGCTCCCCCCAGAGATTAGAACTGCCCCTACCCTCCTTGCCTTTCATAAACTCCTTAAAATCCACCTTTGTCGTCAGGCATGGGGGAACTGAAATATCTCCCCTGGGCCTATACAATTTATGTATGGTATGCTTGTATGTATGTCTGCTTAATAATGGGGTTTTTTAAATATCTTAAATTGTAAATTATTAGATTTGTCATGAACTGTTTTTATTGTGTTATGAGCCGCCCCAAGTCTACGAAAAGGGGCGGCATACAAATCTAATAAACATAAACATAAACAAACATTAAAGCAATCCTTCTTTTTTCAGAAAGGTGGGGGGGAGAGAAAGCGCTGCTTTTAGAGTAGCAATAACTGTGATCTATACACTCTTGTCATGTCCTAACTGGTTTGAGGAGTGAATCAAATTTGTTCTAGCCTAATTATGATGTAAATGAAACGCTGTGGCTTTGTTTATCCAATTTTCAGGCTTATCCCTCTTTCTGATATTAACCGTATTGGTTTTCAAAAGGAATGGTGGCTTGATAGTTTTCCTCTGTGTTAGGAATTGCTCAGTTACCATTGTCCTCCTCATCATGATCATCATTAGCATCATCAATCTGCATGTAAGAGAAGGCAAAGATGAGGAATGAAATAAAAGCAATTTATATTACAACAGTGGTTAAATGATAATCTTGGTCCAGAATTTTGAAGGTGGAAAATCCCTTTTGATGGGAACAGAAGTTTAGGATTACCCATACTAACATACTGTAAATTTTACAGCTAACTATACATTATGCATAAACTAAGTCAAACTTCTCCAACTTGTAGTATTTGGTACCTCAATTTCTAGAATTTCAGCAAAAAATGTCTCAAAGGCCCAGAGAAAAAAAATATGATAGACTGCCAAGATGAGGAGTGCTGAAAAAGGGTAATTGAGATCCAACTTGCAAAATCAGCTTATTAAAATGAAGTTGAAGGAGAATAAGCAATGAATGGAACAAATCCTTAACCTTTTCCCCAGGAACCATTTCCCCGCACTATTTAAGGTCAGATAAACCTTTGAAACCTTATGGGGAGAAATGGCCTGAGGGTGTTTTGGAGTGAGGAAATAAATGGACTGGGAAATTGTGAAGTGCCCCATCACCCTGCTACTTCTCTGTTCCTCATTCTTTGTTATTAGAGTTGCATTTGACTTTGAAAATGGCATTGGGCTCAGTTAAATGCATGGGTGAGTAATAAATAGACTCTTAGAGGTAAATTTATTTATTTAGCATATGGCTAAATAAATACTCGGACTACTGTTGTGGCCTGTCAATGGCCTGTGCAGCTGGTAGCTGATTCCAACAGCGAGGAGGCTGGCGTGGTGATTCCCCAGCAGCCCGTGGAACTGGCACTAGTGAGGAGGCTGGAGAAGACTTGGTGCCAGAGGCAGAGATTCAGACAGGGCCTTAAGAACCTCCAGAGTCTGTAATGTGTGAAAAGGAAGAAGAGGAGGAACTTGTTTTCAATGCATGGGCATGCACAGCTGCCAAAAGGCAAGAATGGTTCCTGAGGAGGAGATCTCCTCAGGAGTAAGGCTTGGGGCTAATTGGCCACTCCCTTAACCTTTTTAAGGGATGGTGATGATGGAGACAATTTGCAGGAAACAACTTAATTCATGTTCCTTTGTGTCTTGAATTCAGAAATGACTGTTCAGCTCTGTTTTCCAGCATCATCTTTCCTGCAAATTGCTTCTGGGTGTTTGCCAGCCACAGTAAGATTACTGTTATCTGAAAGACTTTGCATAAGAATTGAGTTATTTTTCCTTTGACTCTTGTCAGCTGTTAATGAAATTGAATTAATAGCCATTGTTCAGAAAAAACCGATTTAAACTGTATTTGTGTTTGAACCACTGCTAAGAATTCTAATTAGTAGCCCTTAGTTAGTAAACCAAGGTTTGTATAGACTCTATGTGTGCTGTGTTCTTTGAGTCAGCAGCTGGGTCAGAACAGTTTGTTTCTTGCCTAAACACACACACAAGCCTTGATTAAGATGGAGCAGCTTCAGCAGCAGTGACAAGCAGCTTCAGCAGCAGATAGCCTTGTTGGCTGGCCAGCTGGCTCAGCTCTAAGCCCATGTGGCTCCACCTCCTCTTCATAGAAGAAACTGCCCGGTAGCTGTGTCAGACAAGTTTGCTGGCAATTCAGAAATGTTCCTGGCTTTTCTTGGATAATGCAATTTATTTATGAGTTTGAGAGCTGAGAACTTCCCTACTGGAAAAAAAGTAGAATTTATTATCAGCCTACTCTCTGGCTCTGGTTCGCTGGGCCATGCCCCTGTTGGTCTAGAGCAGTCTATTGCTTTATGATGTTCAGGGGTTCTGTGAACACAGGGTGTTAATGTATGATCACCCTATCAAAGCAGAGATAGCCTCCAGGCATCTGAAATCCTTGAAGCAAGGCCGACAACCCCTACAGGAATACATTAGTGAATTCCAGTTGCTAAGCCAGGACTCAGCACTTATGGATGCATTCCAGGATGCTTGTCGGAGGCGTTAGAAGATGAGTTGGCTCAAGTGGACCTTCATCTGACTCTTAATGATCTGGTTCCTCTGTGCCTCAGAATTGATGTGAGGTTGCAGAAATGGACCCCTTGTTGTGCCATCCAGGAATCCTGTGACAACCCAGTCATGCAGGAAACCTGGCACCATGGGAGGAGCCCATGGAAATCAGCATATAAATAAATAAACATTTCACCTAGATTAGTAAAAACACAATAAACATAATTTTAAAAGATCTATGTTCAAAAACCAATGTCTAGTCCAGTGATGGCAAACCTACGGCACAGGTGTCACAGGTGTCACACGGGAGCCATATCTGCCAGCATGTGAGCCGTTGCCCTAGCTCAGCTCTAGGCAGCTAGCACAGAGGCTTGCACAGAGGCTCTGGGAGGGCATTTTGGCTTCCAGAGGGCCTCCGGGGGGTGGGGGAGGGCATTTTTCAACTCTCCCAGGCTCCAGGAAAGCCTCTGGAGCCTGGGAAGGATGAAAAGCAGGCCTACCTGGCCCACCAGAAAGTTGGGAAATGGGCTGTTTCTGGCTTCCAGAGGGCCTCCAGTGGGGCAAGGGTGGCAATTTTTGCTCTCCCCAGGCATTGAATTATGGGTATGGGCACTCATGCACTTTCAGCATCCATGGGGAGAAAAGGTTCACCATCACTGGTCTAGGCCATCTAACTATTGAATTATATCATCATTTATGTTAGAAAAAAAATCAAATACTGGACTAGTATATCCCCTCAGTTTACTGCTAGTCATGATGTGATCTCCAGTTTGGGACATGGGACCCCATCAGATGTGGGCTGCTGCCGGAATGCCTAATTGCACGGAGTCCTGCGGCTCTGGAACACGAGTGCCGGATCAAGCACAATTATGCTTCCTGCATGCAGGGAAGCAAAAAGCCTTGCCAAAAACGTGCCTGCACGCACGTCCCTGTGTGCAATTTTGCTACTGGCACAGGTGCAGGAAGCGTAATTGCACTCAATCCCACACTTGTGTTCCAGAAGCGCAGACTGCATGCAATTAGGCATTCTGGCAGCAGCCCACCTCTGGACCTCATAGTTGCATTGAGGAGAGGATATTATGCCCCACTTATATAGAATCCTGGCAGATCCTGTATGAGGTGTGAAACTAGTTCGCCTCTTTATGATACATTCTGGATAGCACAACACTATGAGCTAAATAAACCAGCGACTGCTGACAGTCAGACTACTCCATAGACTTTCCTGGTTCTCAAAATACATGGCAACAAAAATAAAACAAAAAATAGACCCTTTTTTTTAGAGATAAAGGGGACTGTGTATCCAACTTGACTTTCAATAGTATTACTGTCCATATAATCCCTGTTTGAAGAGTGGTCAGATACACAGAAGAGCAAGAAATAAATACACACACATACATAGACATAGACATAAGGAATGATTTGTGAGAACAAGATCTGCAGCATATTTGCAATGTGGAATTACAATATGTTCTTCTTCAGTAGTTCCAAGGCAGATAAAAGGTACATCTGTCAATAATGGTACTTTTTTATGGGCTAACACACACAAACAATGGTTAAAATAATGGAACAGATTGTGTCTTTCTTTTCAATCTGCAGGTGTGAGAGCTCATTACTGAATGCTTTTCCATGATTAATATTTCATGAAAATACACAAAAAAGTATAAAGTTAGAAAGAATAAGACATACATCTGGCCCTTGACTTCCTTGGCAACCATTAAATGGTAGAGGCCTCAAAGCAGCCACTGCTGGGCTTCTATGGCTGTTCATCCTTATGAATGACTATGGGAGTATTGCAGAAGCCCCCCACCCCCCATCCCTTCGTACTACGTCTCTATAGGCTTTAGGCTTGCTACCCAACCCACTAAACCCCAAGGGTTAGAAAGCAAAGCATGAGGTGTCACAGGAGGTGGGAGTGGCATTGGAAGGTCCAATGAAGGGACTATTCTTCCAAGGCATCTCACAGGGCCCCTGAGGCATCCTGTGCTCTGCTTAATTACATATATGTTCATTTAACACTTGATCTTAGCCATTACAACAGGAATTTAGGAACAGCATCTATGTGTCAAGAATGGCTTGTTAACAGAGGCAGTTCCTTGAGAAGATGATATGTTCAGATATGTATTTCCTGTTTGGGATGAGGTGGTGAGTATATGTCTCTTGTCTAAATTATTTTCAAATTCCTGAATTATCAAACTATGTGGATAAGGATCTTCTTTATTGGTAATTTTTTTAAAAAATTAAATAATATTTCCAATCAAATCTAAATGTTTAACAGCTGGTTTAATTTCAATTGCATTATTATCTAGTGAGTTAGGCAAGATAGTGAAATAAGACTTATAGTGCTCTGTTAAAAGATATCCTGGATAAGGTACAAGTTGGTTAAAGTTGATCCAACAAGACGTGGCAGAGCTCAAAAATCTAAAACAGAGGCAAAAAAAAGGCAAAAAAGAAAAAAGACAAATGATTGGGTACCCACAGTTATAATATTTTGGATAAATAAATTATTTATTCAGAGACATAATTGAGAAGGAAAAACGTATTTGTTTATTGGCATTGATAAACCTTCAAATCAATCAAATCTGGCTGAATTTACAGAGGACTTTTTTCAGAATGGGAATGGATTTGCCAGCTAAGATTAATCATGTGACTAAAATGATTTTAATGAGAAGGAAAAGTACAACTAGTTCGTACCTGACTCTGTTTTTTCTTCCCCAAACCCCAAAATCTTCAACCTTAGATTGTCTACAATTGACCTCTCCCCTTTTCTAAGAAGTCTTAGAGCACCTCCTTTATGAAACCACGTTGCAACGCCTTGGTCTCTTCAGCCTTTAAAGATGGCATTTAAGGGGTTACTTGATCGAAGTGTATACAATCATGCATTGGATAGAAAAGGTGGATAGAGAAAAATTCTTTTCTATATCACACAATACTAGGATGAGGGGGCATTCCCGAAAGCTCATAGGTAAGAAAGCGAGGACAAATAAAGGGAAATATTTCTTTACCCAGATGGTTGTTGATTTATGGAATTCACTTCCAGAAGAGGTCGTGACAGCTGTCAGCCTTGATAGCTTCAAGGCAAGATTAGACAGATTCATGAATGCCAAGTGTATTGGTGGTTATTGAAATGGATGTCTATGTGCCGCCTCTATGTTGGTTGAGGCAGGCAGGATTCCCTTGAGTACCATTTGTTGGGGGACAAGGGAAAGGGAGGATTTTGCCTTCTCTTTCTACTCAAGATCCCCATGTACAATTGGTGGGCCACTGTGTGACACAGAATGCTGGACTCAATGGGCTTTGGCCTGATTCAGCATGGCTCTTCTTATGTTCTTATGTTCTTAAGTCTGTAAGGGGCGTGCATAAGCACACCATTATGGCTACCATCCCTGTCCTACTGTACTATTGTCTTCTTTTATCATACTTTCTATGTTATGTTTATATAGACTGCTATCCTATACTTGATTGACAAATAAATAAAATAAATAATATAAATAAGTAGGATTCTAGTCAAAGCAAATTATCAATTTATCCTGATTTCTCTTTTATCATTACTTTCTATGTTATGTTTATATAGACTGCTATCCTATACTTGATTGACAAATAAATAAAATAAATAATATAAATAAGTAGGATTCTAGTCAAAGCAAATTATCAATTTATCCTGATTTCTCCAATAAGGTTTCAGGAAAAATAACCGTTTTTATAAGAGCTCAAGCCCTGGTTCAAATCATTACAATCTCAAAATTTCATGAATTTTCCAGCCATATTCTTTGTTAATTATCAAGATCAAGTCTGCAGATTTGATAATCTTCCAAATGCCAAGGCTTTAGCCTATCTTTAAAATCTAGAGATAGATAAGTCCATACAGTGGTACCTCGAGATACGAGTTTAATTCGTTCCGGACCTGGGCTCTTAAGTCGAGCAGCTCTTATCTCGAACGACTTTTCCCCATAGGAATTAATGTAAATAATTTTAATTGGTTCCAGCCCTCAAAAAACTCACAAAGTTAGTCTAAATTATGCAGAAAGACATGTTTTTAATGAAGAAATGTACATGTACATATAAATGAATAATGAAGTTCCTTTCACTTAACTTGTAAACTTTCTTAAACTTTTAAATTTACATATGTTCAACTTCTCTGCCACCCAATCCTGTAGGACAGAGGTCCCCAACCCTTTTTGCACCAGGGACCGGCTTTAAGCGATCAAGAGAGGAATGGGTGAATGAATGGACGGAGGGTGGGAAGGAAGGAAGGAAAGAGGGAAGGGACAGGAACAGAGGAAGGAAGCAAGGAAACTTATGAAAGGGGAGAGTAAGAGAGGAATGAGTGAAGGGAGGGAGGGAAGAAGGTGGGAAGGAGAAAGAAAAGAAGAAATAGAGGAAGGGAAGGTAAAAGAGAGAAAGAAAAAGAGCAAGAAAGAAAGAAAGAAAGAAAGAAAGGGGGAAGGGACAGGAACAGAGGAAGGAAGCAAGAAAACTTATGAAAGGGGAGAGTAAGAGAGGAATGAGTGAAGGGAGGGAGGGAGGGAGGGAAGAAGGTGGGAAGGAGAAAGAAAAGAAGAAATAGAGGAAGGGAAGGTAAAAGAGAGAAAGAAAAAGAGCAAGAAAGAAAGCTGCAAGCACCCCCCCGAGCCCCCCAGGCCGGCTGCAACCTTTTAAAACACGCGCGCCGCTTCGCAGCTGTCTCCTGAAGCCGAACGCGGAAGTTAGCGTTTGGCTTCAGGAGACAGCTCCTTGGCGCTTGTATCTTGAATTTGGGCTTGTAAGTAGAACAAAAATATCTCTCCCCTCCCAGCTCTTATCTCGAGTTGCTCTTAAGTAGAGCAGCTCTTATGTCGGGGTTCCACTGTACTTTTTTGACTTTATGTTTCTATTATCTCCAAAATAGAGCCTGTGGGCATACTACCAATTCTACCAGTCATTTTTAACAGTCAGTACACTCCTTTTTTCAATCATTATATTTCGAATTGTGTAATTTTCAGTGTAAAATTTAAAATGAAAATGCCTGTCCATGGTAAGCCGTCATGTTTTTTTCTTATTTTTACTTACATGCCGTATATCCCTTTTTCACTTAAAACACTGTTTTCAATCTCTTTAAAATATCACTTGTTTATTAATTACATTTTCTTTTTTTTTAAAGATAGATGTGTGTGTATGGGATAGAATGGCATTTGAAAATTAAATTAAGTCTTCATGGAGATTCTATGTCTTTGAGCAACACTAGAAAAATGTTAAATATTTAAAGATAAAAAAAAGTTAATGATTATATTTTTGTGAAATGTTATTGGTCATAAAATAAATTGGTGTCAAGAGAATATAGATGTGGGTGAAAGCAAAATTTATGCATGAAGGTTAGTTAGTTAGTCAGTGTAAAAAGGTTTAGAGAATATCCAAACTAAAATATAAATTTTAGCAGATTTAAAACTATTGAAGACAGATATTGCTTATTTACAAAGGTCTAATTTAATGGGATAGGATAAAACTCTATTAAGGAATGATTGAGTGGGACAGGTTTACCACACAGATACTTCAACAAACACTAAAGGTGTGACCATTTTGGTTCAATAGGATTCCCTATTGATATCCAACAGGTTATTACTGATGTTTACTGTGCTATTTAATTTTATGTGCTAAAATAACAGACTGTAATACCTATTGTTCACATTTAGATATTTAGATATTTTATTATGTTGTGTGTTAAATAAATAAATAAATAAATAAATGAATGAATGAATGAATGAATAAATAAATAAATAAATAAATAAATAATACCCAGTGTGGTTATTATTTTTTATTTTGTTGATTATTGTCAATATAAAGATTTTAACAGGAAATATATTTAATAAAGTGTTAATAATGTTATCTGATGGTTCCTTAGCTTTTAAAAGTCCTCAATGAACATATGAGGACTTTTAAAAGCTAAGGAATCATCAGATAACATTAGGTTAATTATGGATCCAATAGAATTGAATCTATTCAACTTAACATTAAAAAGATCTATTTGTAATTTTATCATTACATGCTGGGAAGCTTTTGATAAAACAGATGCTACATGACTGCTGTATTAAATAGATTTGGAATTTTTTTGGAATTCCTAAAATTGATTAAGATATCATACCATTTTCCCGCTCTTCAGAGGAAACTATGCCCATGTCTAGTGTGTGTTCAAATGAAAAGCTAAGATTATCTCAAATTACCAGATCACCTGACTTGATTGCATTCAACATCATCAATTACTTAGAATAACTTTATGAAAGTCTTAAATAAATGAAATTTTCCTATTTCAGGTAATTCAATCAAACAAAGAAAGGAAGGAAGGAAGGATGCTATTGCATCAAAATATTTTGTCCAATGTAGTCAATGTTCTGTTGCATATTGTCTAGAATAAGACATTGGAATGAAACAGTTCAATATACAAACAAAGCAATTTGAATTAATATTTTCAAAAAGTCATCTGTTTCAAAAAAAATCTAATAAATAATCAATAAAATTCATCAATTATTTCATTCTTCATATATAACATTCTTCATATATAATATCCATTTATTGTTATGTAATTGCTGAGGTGCCTTTATACAGCCAAGCAGGGCCGCCGATAGGGCGGTACTACTGGGAGTGGCGTACCAGGCCCGGGCAAATTGGAAAATGGGGGGGGCGGTGCCACTGTTCCTTGTAGGCTGCACGCGTGAGCGCGTGCGCACCTCACAATACCGCTCCGCGCGCCCAAAATACCGCTCCGTGGGGAGGCGGGGAGGCGTCGGCAGCAGAAGGCGCTGCCCCCGCCCGATCCGCTCCCTCTCCACCTCTTCCACAGAAACAAACGCGCGGAAGCTGCTTGCTTTCCGTGAAAGCAGCGCACCTTTTAAACACGCTGCTTTCCTGCACCTCTTTCCTGGGGGGGGAGTGGCCTCCTCACCCCCCCCACCCAGGAAAGAGTTGCAATAAAGCAGCGTGTTTAAAAGGCGCGCTGCTTTCACGGAATGCAAACCCGGCTTTCCTGGCCGGCACAGGGCTTTCCTGCCGCTCTCCCCCGAAAACACAATGGAGGTCCAGGATGACAGGGGAAGTGAGGTGGAGCAACGCGAGGCTCAAGCTGGGGGCGGAAGACCTCCGTTGTGTTTTCGGCTGGGGGGGGCAGGAGGATCTTCCTGGCTTTCCCGGGCAGCTGGCTCTAGCCTTGTGCCAGTCAGCAAAGCCGGAGACGTGGAGAGAAAGGAAAGAGAGGGAGGGAAAGAGGAGAGGAAAGAAGGAGGGAGGGAGGGAAGGGAGAGAAAAGTGAACGAGAGGGAGAGAGAAAGGGAGGAAGAGAGGAAGGAAGGAAGAGATAAATATAAAGGGAGAGAGGGAGAAAGAGAGGGAGGGGAAGAGGGGAAGGAAGGAAAAGAGAGAGAGAAAGAGAAAAAAGTGGAAGGAAAAGAGAAGGAAAGAAAGGGAGAAAGAAAGAGAGAGAGAAGATAGGAAGGAAGAGAGAGTGAGAGAGGGAAAGAAAGAAAGAGTGAGAGAGGAGAGAGGAAGGAAGAGTGAGAGAGAGTGAGAGAGAGGAAGAAAGCAAAAGAGAGAGAGGACTGGAAGGAAGAGAGAGGGAGAGAGAAATGATAGTAAAAAAGGGGGAAGAGAAATGAGAAAATGATTGAGGCAGAGAATGACAGGAAAGAGAGAGAAATAGAGAGAGAAGTGATTCTTGATTTAAAGCATATGGTAAAAGCACTTAAATAATAACAGAGGGGAAAAAACCCAGCCCTCACCTGTTTTTATTAATAGTTATGTTTTTGGATTTGCTGGTTATTTTAGTTTTAATAGTAATAGAGTTTTGTTTTGTTTTATTATTAATTTATTTTAATAAAAAAGTAGGGATTTTATTTATTTATTTATTTGTACTTCTATGCCGCCCAGTCCCAAGGGGACTGCCACTCAGACACTATACTTTTCCGCCCACCCTGAAAAAAAATGCAAGAGAGCAGTGCCTTTTGGCCTCCGGAGGTGCTGGGCCAGGGATTCGGGGGGGGGGGCGTGAACACCGCCCGCTGCCCGGAGCCAATCGCCTTCCTGCTGGTGGCGCTGGAAGCAGGTAAGTACATGCGGCCGGCCGGGTGGGAAGGGCGAGGCGCGAGGGGGAGGCAAGGTCCCTCTTTTCATGCATCCGCTCAGTGAGCCTCTCCTTCCTTCCCTCCTTCCATTTCTTTCATTCCCCCTCTCTATTTTTATTTCTCATTCATTCTCTTTCTTTCTTTTCTCTTTCTTTCTTTCCTTCTTTCTTTCTTTCCTTCTTTCTTTCTTTTGTTTCTTTTTCTTTCTTTCTCTCTTTCTCTCTTGCTCTTTCATTCTTTTTTTCTTTCTCTTGCTTTCTTTCTTTCTTTCTCTTTCTTTCTCTCCTTCCTTCCCTCCTTCCATTTCTTTCATTCCCCCTCTGTCTTTTTATTTCTCTTTCATTCTCTTTCTTTCTTTCTTGCTCTTTTTCTTTCTCTCTTTTACCTTCCCTTCCTCTATTTCTTCTTTTCTTTCTCCTTCCTACCTTCTTCCCTCCCTCCCTTCCTTCAGTCCTTCCTCTCTTACTCTCCCCTTTCATAAGTTTCCTTGCTTCCTTCCTCTGTTCCTGTCCCTTCCCCCTTTCTTTCCTTCCTTCCCTCCCTCCATTTCTTGCTTTACTTCTCCTTCCTCCCTTCTTTCCTCCCTCACTCCCTTCTTTCACTCCTTCCTCTCTTACTCTCCTCTTTCACCTTTCCTTGCTTCCTTTGCACCCTTCCTCTGTTCCTGTCCCTTCCCTCTTTCTTTCCTTCCTTCCTTCCTTCCTAGCTCGCCCTCGCCTTTCTTCCCTTCATTCCAGATGGGAGTGCCCCCTCAAGACACCCGCCTGACTGCTGGTACCCTGCTTTTTCTCTCCCCTTGTCCTTTCCAGCTCCTCGCCGGTGGCTGCCGGGTGTGGGATCCCCCTCCCCTCTCCCCTCGCTAGAAAGCACATGGTTTTTTGTCAACAAGAAGGGAGAAGTGCCAAGGAGCCCTAAATAAGCCTTGCTCCGCCTGACCGATGCCAGGAGGATCTTTCTTTCCCTTGTCACTCCCGCTTCTTTCTTTCTCCTGGACGAGTCCACACAATCGGCTTAACCCAGTTCCTGAAATAGCCTATGGCAGTGCTTCCCAACCTTGACAACTTGAAGATATCTGGACTTCAACTCCCAGAATTCTGGGAGTTAAAGTCCAGATATCTTCAAGTTACCAAGGTTGGGAAACACTGGCCTATGGGACCGCCTCGCTTGGCGTGAAGCAGGAAATGATCCCCGGGGGATAGAGTGGCTTGGCGAATTAAAATAGTTTTAAAATGGTGGGGGGGGGCAGACACTTAGGCTGTATGGGGCCCCAAAATTCCTGATGGTGGCCCTGCAGCCAAGGCATTTTTAAATATCAGCTAATTCCCTACTTTTTATAGCAATATTTTCTTTGATGAATCAGGATTTACTGGACCAAATTTTATAATTAACATAAGAAGATGGGTTTTTTCCGAGCAAGAGCAATACATAATTTCCTCTGTTTTCTGTTATGATTTGATTTCTTTGAGCCCAGAGTCAGCAGTTTTGATTGTTCTCTCAATATTTCAGCTGGAAAATTTCATACTTTTCTAAGTGACACTTTCAACATTTGTCATAGTAATGGTAGTATACTATTTGTAGTATATACAAGTTCCTCGCAAAATGTGAACTGTCCTTGCTTTAATTTTTTAAAATATAATTTAATGAAAGTGCAAAAGAAGGTACAGAAAAGCTTTTTCTGTTGTTGTTGTTGTTGTTGTTGTTGTTGTTGTTGTTGTTGTTGTTACTTTTAATTTAAATTTAAGATCCCAAGTAAGTCAATGGCTTTGGCCTAGTGGGAAAAATTGGCTACCTCTTCCAAGATAAATCCCTTATGTTAATTCAAGATTAATTATGAACCATCACAGTCCAATATACACAGTTAAAAAAAATAATTATAAGTTGGTCAAGTAAAGGCATAGGTAGGAAAATACAGGGTTAAAATAGTAGCTCAAAATAATACTGCAGTAGCTCTGTGCATCAATGACTCTAATAAAATTTCTCCCTGACTTTCCACCTGCCAAAACGGCATATTACTTGCTGGTTCAAGGCTTCTGCTAATGCCCAAGAAGAGGAAGCTGTTGACTAATGTGCAACAATCAAAATAAATGCCTAATGAACCTTGAAATGAGCCTGCCTACTGGAAACTGTCCCCATACCTGAAAATATACCCCTATAGTTCACACACCAGTGGTCACTGTATATGGAATGGAAATAACTATTATATCACTAATATAAATAACGGATGCTGGAGGAGATCTTCGGTGAATGAATTTGAAAATTAGGTTGTAAAATTAGATTGGCTTTAATATCTCAATGAAGTTGAAATTATTAGGTGGAAGGCTTGGTGGAGATTGAGCCTATCTGTTAGGTATTATCCACAGTTGATTAAAGAAGAGCTATAATAGAGAATCATCAAGTTAGAAAGGACCAAAGGTCACTGGAAGCCAATAGCGCCTATTCATCAGCCATCCTTTCGCTTGCCCTGATCAAAGCAAATCATGGCACCGTACAGAACTTATATGCTGTAGCCTTCAGTTTGCATTGCAAAACCTCTGAGCCGTAGGCTGCTTCCATCTGTGAGCCTGTACACAGTCTTCATTACATCAATGAATTTAAGAATGAAGTAGGTGTGAGAGTCATTTCTCACATTGTCAAAATCAGAGTGTCTGAAACCAAAGTAGCCCATTACTAAAGCAAAGGTGGGTAGAAAATGGTAACCTAAAGCAGCCTAAAGAAGAATGGCTTTAGTGCTATCATAATACAAGACTGTGTGAGAGAGAGGCATAAGACTTTGAACCTTGATTTTATTCTGAATAAGACTGGCAATTGAAGCAAAGCAGTCATTGGAATTCTTTTGTAATAGCTTTATTAGCTTTGCCACAGTAAATCTACTTTTGAGAAGTTCCTATTTCATTTATCTCTTTCCAGCCCAGCTTGTCATGAGAAACCTGAACCACTTTAGAAAGAGAACTATCCAACTTCTGGGTTTTGATGATTGCAACACTTTTAGGCATTTGCATAGTTTAATATTTCCCACACACACACACATTTTTAATTTTTTTAATATCATAGTCACACCTACTTCTACCACTTCAGCTTCTATAACATCAGAAAATCAGCCAAAAGTGACCCATGAATAGCTTGTCTACTCTTCCCGTAGGGGGACATCACAGCACAAATTCATTATGGGCACCCTAGAGACCTTCAGAAATTATTTGTAATAATTTGTAATGTAGCAGAAGAGGGAAAACATTCCACGTGTGGATGGAGAGTAATTATAATGAGATGTGTGTGCTCTACCCTATATAATTGTTGTGTAACTTGGCTTCCAAAATGCCCTTAAAATTTAATCATGCCTGTTTGGGCACAGCTGATTTAGAATCATGATACATTTTGATATGTGCAGAAAATTTAGCCCATGGGGGAAAAAATTGCTAAACACTCATGAAATTATAAGAATCAGTATCTATGAACTGTGGTGGTACAGTGGTTAGAATGGGCAATTTGAATCCCACCAGGCTCAAGGTTGATTCAGCCTTCCACCCTTCCGAGGTGGGTAAAATGAGGACCCAGATTGTTGAGGACAATATGCTGACTCTGTAAACTGCTTAGAGATGGTTGGAAAGCGCTGTAAAGCAGTATATAAATCTAAGCGTTATTGCTATTGCTATCTACTTACTACAGTTTCTGAGAACGGCAATAAGTAGATAAATGTGATTTTTAGTTTTCCAATTGAAATTTATCCTGTGATTCAACAAAAATGTCACTATGCTAAGTGGCTTCATATCATTGTAATGGGAATTTAATTTCACATAAAGATATACTGCAAAATGTTGCTGACTGAGCAAATATTTCTAGATACCGGTAGCAAAAAAAGAAGTGGGTTCCAGTATATTATGAAAAGTTATTTTCAAAGTGTTGCATAGCAAATAGCATTTCCATATCTCATGGTTGAAAACATGAGTCCAAAACCCAAAATTTGGAGAGATCAAGAACTGAGATCTCTGTTTCATGAATGCTAGGATCACTACTTATTTGTCTGGAACAAATTAGAAGAAATTGTCAGGTTTCACAATCCTTGCTCATGAAGAAGTCCGCTATTCTGGATGAGAAGGTATAAGTATATGTGAACAGCTTTTCACTGAGTATCTTTGATGCTTGATGCTGATCTATGGATCACAAATTGAAGGAATGACATTTTTGTTTTCCTTCAAAATTATGCTGAGATTTCGTCCTTTATTCATAGGCTTGATCCAATATGATGGGGTAATTCTATTTCCTCCACTTTGACTACTTTATTGCTACCAGTCTATGGAAATTCTCAGTCATCCAAGTGATGGTTCTCCCAAAGGTGCCTTTTCAAGAAGCAACTGGACTTTCTGGTTTTATTGATCAGTTTCTTCAACTACAAAATTGCATGTGATTATGAGTAAATGAAAAGTTCTATGCTTTCCCCTGCAAATAGTTAGGCTGATTGCATCATTATCTAAAGTTAGAAAAATGTGTGATATCAACAGGACCAGAATTTCATTGTTGTACTATCCTGGTAAGTGTATCAGCTATCATAATATCTGACTGGGATTCACAATGTGCTTTGTTCCTGTCTTATATTGGGTAGAACTGTAGAAATTATCAGACACTGGCAAAAATAAATGAAGTTGGAAACATTCAAAGCCTAACAAAGAAACAGTAAACAGGCTATGTTAAAGTACTGGTAACCTGTTGATAAATAGACATTGTCTCAATTGCTAGCTGTCTACAGTGGATAACTTTTTGGAGTCCAAGATCCAAGATAAGGCTATGAATAGCCATTTTTAAAATCATGAAAAGGATATAAACCATCAATATTTTCCAATTCATAGAAGGGTTCAACTTTTGATGTTTTATAAAAGCACCTTTTTAACTAATCCAGGATGGAGTTGTTCTTACTCTTTCTATAATTTCTAGGATTTAACAGTGATTCCAGCTTTCTTCCATAAATGAGTAATTTTCATATCTTCAATGGATGAAATGAAATGCCATCCTAAAGAGATTGATTATGCTCAAGGATCGTAACAATTTGCTTCTTGGGATTTTCTAATCAAGCATTCTCTTTGAAGAAGAATTGATGGAGAGGAGGATGTTAGAAAATATGATAGGTAGAATAGAAGTTGTAGATTAAACTGTGGTGAATTTCTTTTTAATATAGTTTCACAACTTTTCTCAAAGAAGACCAAACACAAACACATTTGTGTGAACTGTATCTTGAGTTAAATTAAACAAATTAAACATGCCAGGCAAAGACTATCTGGCCAATTTTAATCTTGTAAATTATCAGAGTATATTCACTGGAGAACATCTTCCAATAAACCACAAGTCAACATGAAAATGCAAGAAAATATCTAGGGGTGTCTGTGCAAGTGAGGTCTGTCTGTCTGACTATTTTTCCACAGGTTCTTCTAGAAAATATACATAATAGGGGGGAAATCTTATCCAGATCCATGTACAATGATAACTTAGATAACTAAAAAAATGACTAAAAACATTCTGTAACTCGACAAAAGCAGAAGCTGCAAATCCAACCCACTGAATGTAAATATCAAAAACATTTATTTTATAAATTGTTTAGTTCTAACTTGACTACCGTGTTACATTTCATTCCTTCTCTATAATAATTTTCTGGAGGGATTATTTTAAAATAATTTTGTTTTCAATGTGCTGTTGAAATTCACCATGCTTTTTCAAATCAATGAGTGAGGAAGTAATACTTTTCTCAGTTGACAGTAACTTGATGGCATATAATCAATCCATCAACCAGCCAACCAATCAAACTCTTCCCTATAAGGAGAATCCCATAATGAACTATCTCAGCAATGCAATCAGTCCAAAGGACATATGTCAACATTCATGCCTATCTTACTGAGTTATCGTGATATTTCTGCAACGAATATCCACCAAAATTCAGGGTACATAACAGTAAGCCATAAAGTAGCTTATTAAAGTTAACATTAAAATATGGAGTCAGTAAACCTCAAATACCCTTAAGGCTTTCTTAGCAAACCATGATTTTTTTAACTGAACTTAACTGAAATTGGTCAGAGAAAGAAGATAAAAATAACTTTGTCTAATTGTACACACAGAGCGAGATGCATAAATTCTGCCTTGTTCTTTCTGACGATATTTCATAACAAATGATCCCTCTCCCATATCTTTATTTTTCAATTCTGGTTTTCTACAACACAAGCCTCCTAAGCATCTCTAGGATTGCAATGAAAAAAGCAGTAAAGGTTTTCACTCGAATGGCATAAATCTTGTGAGCTTTGGAAGAACCTCTTTGCATCTGGGTGAACGTTTCACTCATGGGGAAGACAGCATGTACTATGCTGATCTTTTTATCTCCTGCTCCTCTCCCAGGGTTGACTTTTAGCATCTCTCTGGTGCTTCAGTATGCCATTTCTTTGCTCACCCTCTCTTTAGTTGCAAAGCAATGGTGTGTTTCAAGATCAAAGTTCCCCTCTAAGGCTCTCCTGAGATCCTATCAGTAAACAAAGAGAGCCTTTCTTCTTTTCTTTGTGGGCATTATTGTGCCATAGAAGGGATTGATTTTTCTTTTTGAAAACAGAACTTGAAATGAAAGTCTCTTGTCTGCATAGTTTATACAAAAAGTTTGTAATATTTCCTTTCTCCATAGTGCTGTAAGACCTCTAGCAGGAAGACAATTAATATGAAAAATGAATGTTTTATGCACTAAGAAATGAGAGGCTCTTTGAATATCAGCCTCATTAAATCCTCATTACTTACAGTTGAATCTGTTCGAATTATCCTTGTAATTTCCCCACTGCTTTTCTGTTTCTTCTATTATTCTTACTGGTAACATTTTTGTCATATTAAGTGTCCAAATTTATACAAAGTACTTAATTATTTTGACAGTATGTAGGAAAACATGTGTGTTGAATAAAAAGCAGATTAGCTTATATAAACTATTAAGTGCATAGCTGGAAAAACTAAGAGAAACTAAACAAATGAAATCTAGGAGTGAATTGTAGTTCAAAAGAAAGAATATAAAGAATTTATCAAATTAAAGGGAATTATCAGTCAAAGTAATTTTACGTGTTTTGTCCTCATTGTTATTTTGTATGGAATAAAGCTAAAAAAGAAGACAGAAAAGGGAAGAAATAAATGAAATAAATTATACCATTAAAATGAAAATCTTGCTGCCTTTTTTGCATCCCAAACAAACCCAGGTTTTAATGAAGAACAAGACGATAGCTGATTGGATTTCTCCATAGAGTTAAATCATTACTGCAGAAATATGGCCATCTCTTATTAATTTCAGTTCAGAAAAATTAATTATATTATACACATCTACATTTCAACATCTCCTGCTCATGCTGCACTATCAGTCAGCTTCTGCAAGACAAAGCTTCAGATCATTGTACCAATTAAACGAAAAACCAAATTCCTCCCCATCATTATTCCTAAAATCTGCTTGTACAAAGTTACATGCTAATGTGCATTAAATAGCCACTATCCATTATACAGTGTGTGACATTCAAGAAGCGGAGGAGTTTGGCATTTGATAATTCACATTATTTGAGATGTGATATCTGGTGTTTGATTTTTTTTACAGTTGAATGGCATTTCATATTATTATCTGTTTGCTAATACATAGGAACTTCCAGTATTTTAGAAATTGCTTATTGAGCTATTGTGAACCCAGGCAGAAAACATGCCTTCCAACTGCACTTATCCCACTCCAGCAAAAGAAGAAGAAGAAGAAGAAGAAGAAGAAGAAGAAGAAGAAGAAGAAGAAGAAGAAGAAGAAGAAGAAGAAGAAGAAGAAGAAGAAAAAATGTACATTCTTTATCTATACTAGGACCTCCTAAAGAGGGAGTATCAGTGTGATCAATTGACTTGATAGACAAAGGGTTACAATTAACACCATACAACAAACTCTTTTACCTTATTAACAACTTGTATCCTCTTTACTTTCCAGAGTAAAGTTATCATTTATTTCTATAGGGATTCAATTTATTTATTTAATTTGTTTTGACAAGTACGTATTGATGGTATACAAAGATATAATATTTATATACATGATAATAGTAAAAAAAAAACATTACAACAGGGGACAGAAGGCACTCTGGTGATTGAACCCCAATATTTCTTTTCTATGGGCAGCAATAGTGTTCTTTGTCCTTATCCTTATTCATTGATGACAGTGAATCTTTGAGAACATTTTTCATTGTAGGATGCCATATCCTTTGTCGTTTGGTCACTCCAACCTATGGCACATCTTTTAACTGACTTTCTGATTTATTGATCCCAAGGGAGATAATTCATGGTGCCATGATGTTTACATAAAACATTCTCACCTATCACTGCTTTTTTTCATTAATCAGAAATACTAATTTTCATTTTGGCAGTGGTTGGCTCTCCAAGCTTGCTTCAATTTAGTTTCTGAATGTTTCATTACCATACTAGGTAACATCAGCAGGATATTCTTGTCCTATTCTCCTTCAGTTATAAATGTCTTGTGTGCCAGTTTAATCAATTGGTCATGTGATTGGTTGTTCATTTGGATCTATATTTAAATTCTGAGCAATTGATTGGTTCTCTTGTTGATTGGTTATTTGAATACTACTTTTTATTCCAGTAAACAGAAAATTTCTTCACTACCATCAATGCTTACTGTATTCCATTAGCAGTGTATTGGACTCTTTACCTAGAGCTTCTCATCCACATTTAGGAATTCTTTTTTTTCTGAAAAAGATGCACATTTCTGTTTATTCTTTGATAGAGGCCAATTAAAGATATGAAAAGCTGTATCTCGATATAGCCTGGAAATGGTATATGTTTCCCAGTTCAGCATTTTAGATTCAACTGTTCAAATTGGTGAAGTTGAGACCTGGAGATATAATAATAAAGTATTATTATATTTTCAAAGCACAGCTGAAAGCCAGTCTGCTTGTAATGTTACTTTTTCTAGCAAATGATAAATTTACTGCTTCTCATGCATCCCCCCAAAAATAACATAGTACATAATTAGACCTCTATACAGAGAAGGGCTAACAAAATTTTTACTACCACACTGTGGGCATGGCTTATGCAGGCGCCCTGCGTTTTCTTTCAATGTCTTTCAATGAAAAATGAGTGCTCTGGGGTGGAGCTCCATTTTCACTACCCCACTGTGTTCCTCCCCATCCGGGCAGTAGTCCACTCCTGTCTCTATAGATGGCCATTTGTGATCATCAGGATCCTGATTCATGATGGTTGGCTACTCTTTAGATATGATTTTTGTCTCAGAGTAGATGCATCAGGATTTGAATTTGGAGAACACTAACTGTGGGAGATTTTGTATCAACATGGTATTAGATGGTACACAAAAATTACTCAGGTGTACATCTCAACCTCGGTCCATATGAAAATAGTGGCTGAAGAGATGTCCTAAAGACCTACAAAATATTGGAACCTGATGGGAAAGAATAGACTCCCTCATCCCAATCCCAACAAGACTGAAATCTGTGTATTTGGAGACCATTTGAGTCCAATAATAGATATTATGATCTTGTTCCAAACTGGTCTGTAAACTGGTGGCCCTATTGGAATTTGGATTTAAATCTCTAACATGAATGGAATAGCATTTGCCCTAAAACAGCTGAATTACTTTTGAACTGAAGAAATCCATGAAGACCTGGTTGTTCCAGCAAACATTTGGAACTGGAGTAGAAATCTACGCTCACTCTCCCCCAGTTTCCTGAATGTCCATATCAGGGAATGATTCATTATACATTAGGATTAACAATGATTAAGTACTGCTAATGTTTTATTTACCCCTACTTACAGCTGGAGCGTATGCCATTTAGAATGAGTTGCAAATACAGCAACTTGTCTGAGAAATAAATATTCCCTTCTGTATTTGTGTCAAAATATTGAACATAGCACTCAAAAATAGCTCACTAAGCTAAATCTAATCTCAAGCCATAAGGCAATAAGCCCCCACTGTGATTTAGTGTGCAGAAACTTCAAACAAGGCTAACAAAACAAAAATAAGTCAAAGAAGCTGGATTCTCTCCCTCCCAACCTTTCACCTGCATGGGTGCTGATTAAATGCAGATCGGTGGCTATACAGGGCAGATTATAGCATCTACTTGATGGGTTCTGGCTGGATTTTTTCCCAAAGACTTCTTGGGAAAGCACTTGCATTTAAGGAACAATATTATTTCATATTTCTTTCCTGTTAGTTACTGTATCTGATCTTCATTGCTTTCCAGTATATAGTCACTATTTTATATAAAACTAGACAGAACAATGTTACTTTGATGGTAGTGGAGCAGATCTTGAGCAAAGCATCTAATGCATGCAATCCTTACCAACTCATTTATGGCACAGGAGGGATATTTTAAACCTCCTTATTCTTTTATAAGGTCCCAGTATACCTACTTCTAAGCAGTTATATTCACAGAGCTAACAAATGTTAGATTATATATACATAGCATGCATCTAATTATCCTTTAAAGTGAGTTTTCATGTTTGGATCAAGAAGCCCTTATATGGAGGAAAGAAGAGCTAATCTTTTTCAACCAATTTGTTTTCCAAAATTGCTCTCATATTGACAATATATACAAGTATAAAGGGACTTCTAAAACACTCTATATATTCCCCCGGATTTTTTTTAGAAAATTGCAAAACGATTGGTCTGTAGGAGAAAAAATAAGTCTATAAGAATTCCTCATCTAGATTAGAAAATGTACACTTTCTCGAGAATAAAATAAAAAGAGCAGAATTTTTGCCTATATGTTTAATATAAAATGTAATTTAGATCTCACATTATCTATTTATGTGAGGATTCAAATTTGTGCTATTAATAACTTGGCATTAACCAGTGGTGCAAAGAATAAGGAATCTTTATCTCACTGTGGCAATTAAATACTGTAAGCAGTAGAAAGAAAAGTAAGTGAATAAAGAGGAAAATTCAGAAGATGTGAAGGAGTGGGCAGGGTGAGGAAACAGTTAGAAGTCAATGGGAACCAAAGAGTGAAAAAGTTTTTTTTAAAAGTGGGAGTAAGGATCAAGTTCCTAAACTACAAAATATTTGATGGGTAAGCAACACATATGAATTGCCTGCATTCCTCATGGACCCCCTCAGAGAGGGTTCGCAACTTGGGCGTCCTCCTCGTTCCACAGCTGACATTGGAACATCATCCTTCGGCTGTGGCAAAGAAGACGTTTGCCCAGGTTCACCTGGTGCACCAGTTGCGGCCCTATTTGGACAGGGAGTCATTGCTCACAGTCACTCATGCCCTCATTACCTCGAGGTTCGATTACTGCAATGCTCTCTACATGGGGCTACCTCTGAAAAGTGTTCAGAAACTTCAGATCGTGCAGAACGCAGCCGCGAGAGCTATCGTGGGGCTTCCAAGATTCGCCCATGTTTCTTCAACACTCCGTGACTTGCATTGGCTGCCGATCAGTTTCCAGTCACAATTCAAAGTGTTGGTCATGACCTTTAAAGCCCTACATGGCAATGGACCAGATTACCTCCGGAACCACCTGCTACCGCACGAATCCCAGCGACCGATAAGGTCCCACAGAGTTGGCCTTCTCCGGGTCCCGTCAACTAAACAATGTCGTTTGGTGGGCCCCAGGGGAAGAGCCTTCTCTGTGGCGGCCCTGGCCCTCTGGAACCAATTCCCCCCCGGAGATTAGAACTGCCTCCACCCTCCCTGTCTTTCGTAAACTACTCAAGACTCATTTATACCGCCAGGCATGGGGGAGTTGAGATAGCTCTTCTCCCTAGGCCATTACAAGTTATGCATGGTATGTTTGTGTGTATGTGTGGTTTCATAATAGGGGTTTTTAGTTGTTTTTTATTATTGGATTGTACATGTTGTGTTTATTATTGTTGTTAGCCGCCCCGAGTCTACGGAGAAGGGCGGCATAAAAATCCAATAAATTATTATTATTATTATTATTATTATTATTATTATTATTATTATTATTATTATCATTATGAAGGCCCAGTAACACCCTGTCCTCTGACCTTGCATATTCTGCATGTAGAGAAGCAAACAGAACCCCATCAAAGACAGATTGGGAATGCTAGAAGAACTAGCAATATTAATAAGACTGAAAAATCTTGTTTCATTATACATTAAGATTAGAACTGAAACATTATTAATAGTGAAAATTATGTGTAAGTCGGACAGTAAAACATGATAAATCAATTAATAGTGATTAATCGAAAGAGCAACAGGGAATGATCTGGCACTACTTACTCTCAGAATATCAACCAAAACCAAAAGTGTTCCTCCACCTAGATAAGTTGGCCTGTCTCTATTTTAAATATATTTTCCCAAATTCTTTCTCTGATCTCATGGATCAAAAGTGAAGATTCCAGGACTGCTGCACAGGTATAATTGGGACCAGATTTTCCACTGCTAAGCAAGGCAATTGTTAATTGACTCCTGTCTGACTTTACAACCTTGTTTGTCACAATTCTTAAAAGCATTGACTTTGTGTTGCATCGACTTTGCAAGTCAGAGATGGGAAGGTTGCAGATGGTGACTGGATGACCCTGGGATACCTTGCCAATTGCAAAGCACTCAAATTTTCATCATGTAACCATGGGAACTCTGCAATGCTCCTGCGTGTGAGGATGAGTCCCAAATCACCTTTTTCAATACTGTTCAAATTTTAACAGTCACTAAAGAAATAAGTCAAGGATTACCTATAATTCTGTGTTCCTTTCAAGGAATAATTCCTTGCAGAAATTATAAAGTGGGATTAGGATTCTGTTGAGATGTATCATTTCTCAACTGGCTTTAGCCTTGCAGAGTACCACTGATGGAGCAACAATAGTGGTGATTTTTTTCAGTTGCTATACCAGAAATCTTTTAGCTGCTATTAACAACTCTCCCCAGCCAGAAATCTTCTCCTTCATCAATTGGCCTTATTTTATGTAGTTTTCTTTACATAACAAAATAATAGAGATTGCATACAAATATGTAATATATATTATACAGACTGATCATTAAAATATTATTGTATTGTCCTATTATTAATGTCCCATATTAAGTTTTACTTCTCCTTATACAGCTGTGCACCCCTGCAATGAATGTTATGTATACATTTTATAGCACTAAAAATAATAATAATGAACCCATTGAGATGTTACAGTGAAATAAGATTATATACCCTAAATGGAAAATACATAATAGACATTTGAAATATAGGAAAATAAATATAATTAGAAAAAGTAGTTTAGTAAACAATTAATGCTATCCATAATTACAATATGCAAACAAAGAAATCTTGAGGGAACAATTGGACAATAATGAGATTTTAGGTGGTGATTGCAAATTATTTTCTGAAGTAGTAAAAATAAACTTTCATACATAAAAATGAATAAGAGAAATAGATTTTTTTTAAAAAAAAATGCTATTCAACACTTTAGAAATCTTGCATCATTAAAAATTATAGCCAATATGTAAAGCCAAAAAAAGTAATAAATATCACTTGGGGATTTAATAGATATTCCTCCTCCTTTAACACCCCCCCCCACACACACATACACACAAGATATGATCATAATCATCTTCTACTAATGAAGCAAGGATTGTGCAGAAAAATTATTCTGCATCTTTCTACCAGTTCCCATTTAATAGGATGATGGTGAATTGTCTTCATTTTTTGTTTCAAGGGAGAGGAATATGACATAGAAATTATACTGGGTAGTATGTGATGTTCTGGACTTATGAAGTGATAAAAGAGCTAAGGAAAGTACACATGTTCTATCTTACACAAATGTATCATCCAGCCATTTTTATTTTCCCTGACTTCTCCTACCCAGCTGCAAATCTCCAAGGTGGATATAAAAAAGCATCTTCTGTTCTCAAGTGAAAAGTTTTGAGTAACCAGAAAGTACTGAAAAGAATGCCAATAATTTAATATACTTCCTATTGAGTAGTAAGTTTCAGTAGGCAAGAAACAAACCAGCATAGCTACAACAGCATTTATTGAATGAATACTTCTAACTGAGGAACAAAAGCCAATGTCTGTAATGTATACCCTGGGCCCACAGGGCCTTAACCAATCATAATACTTGAAGAAGCCGATCAAATATGAATGTATTTCCTCCAAAACAGTTGGAGTTAACAGTTAGGGTCATCTAAAGGTTCATTTCACTTTAGCAGAGCTTAACACAACTATATACAGTGGTACCTCTACTTAAGAACTTAATTTGTTCTGTGACCAGGTTCTTAAATAGAAGTTTGTAAGCAGAAGCCATTTTTCCCATAGGAATCAATGTAAAAGCAAATAACACATGAAAACCCATTAGAAAAGAAATAAAAGCTCAAAATTTGGGTAGAAGGAGGAAGAGGAAGATGAGGATGAGGACTGTCACTGCCAAAGGAAGAAGGTGAGGTGATGGGAATCAAAAAAATATTCAAAACTTAAGAGAGGCTTAAAAAAAACCAGGGACTTTGAGGCGGCGAGGAGGAGCATGCGCCTCCCATACATCTGGTGCAAGGCTGCCTCCCATACACTGCGCCAGAGAGAGAAACCCAGGAGGAATGGCAGGAAACTGGCCAGGCCTTCGTGCTGGTCTCAAATTTCCTGGGAAATTTTTCTGGGCTCAGGTTCTTAAGTAGAAAATGGTAAGAGGCAAAAAAAATCTTGAACACCCAGTTCTTATCTAGAAAAGTTCTTAAGTAGAGGTGTTCTTAGGTAGAGATACCACTGTATTGTATATTTAATACATAGCACTTCCACTTCCAACAATCAAGGACTTAAGAATGCCAGCTTAAAAAGAAAAGTAATAAATTTCATAGGCTGAAAATAAAGTTAAAAATGCAAGTTTCTTTTGCAGGATCAGTTTTCAAAATTACAAAACAAATTTTGGCTTTCAATGAAATCATCAAGTTTATTGGTCCAATTTCACTGAACAAATAAGGAATTCTGTTTATATTAATCACAAGCAAGCTTCTTTAAATTTAGTGGGATAAATGCATAAAAATGCAAGTTATTTCACAATAGTCATAATAGTGATGGTATTTGCTGGCTTTTGTACCTGGATTTCTGTTTCCATGAAGCCTATGAATTCATCTGAGTCCTGTTGCTTTTACTTTTCAGATTATCTTATAGATTTGAACGAATAAATGAATGAATTGATTAAGGTTGTAATTCTATAGACATACACTATATACCCAGAAGTCCGGGAGTTTTATAGATAGATGGAGATCTAGTAGTTCAGGTTCAGTCTGGAAAATGGGAAACCATGAATTCTATTCCCACTTTGGGCACAAAGCCAGCAAGGTGAACTTGAGCCAATCATTCTCCCTCAGCACTAGGAAGGAGACGGCAATGGCTAATCATTTCTGAAAAAACTTTCCAGGAATATTGCAGGGACTTGTCCAGGCAGTCTCCATGAATGAGACATGAATGAATGGAAGAGAGAGAAAAAGAATAATGTAGAATACTTAGCAATTTTTTAAAAAAAAAATCTTATAGCTAGTTGGAAAGATATTTCTAACTTTTTTAAAATTAATTTATTCCAAAATAAATATGGAAATGTCATTTCATTTGTTATCCATTAGAAGAATTTCCTCCCATTCTTAGATATTTCTGAAATTAAATTTGAATTTACTATTCCCAGAGTTATTCTGTAAACTTTTCAAAATGTAAAACTAAATATTCTGGCTTCTGTAACTATTCCTCTTTAAAAGCAAGCATTTTAGAAAAGTATACAAACTCCAAAAGTACAGTAGTACAGTTTGCCAAAACAATGAAGTTTACCATGTTTAACTATATTGGGCAAAATGAAAAAGTTAAGTTAGCACAAATGAAACAATTTAGAATCTGAATTCACTTTAAAAGGTAATAAAAATTAACCAAATCTAATATGTTTTACAGACCTGAGGCAAATTAAAATCTGTGGAATAAGGTAAAAGTAGAGAAGGTGCAATTGTTCACGTATGGGAAATGGTGAAGATAAAATTATTTTTATTTAATTATTTATACTATCCAATTTTGTTTAAAGAATAAAACATAAATTGTATAATAATGCTTTTAAGGGTTTTTTCCACAAGTGCTAGAAAAAAATCCACTAAAATGCAATCCTTTATTAAAAACAAAGAAAAAATGCAAGTAATAAGAAGTTAATGAATCTACTAAGGCAAAAAAAAAGCAAAGAAAAGTTTATAAATGAACACATTCAAACAAAAGGGTATATGTGCATATGTATTTTAATAACACATTAAAAATGGATGGTAGGAATATTAAGCTATCCAAAATTAAATAAATATTATTTTAAGCTTGTTAAAGGAAAGATGAATAATCCAGAGATGCTTTTACTATTGAAGGGTATCTAAAATTGATGACTAAAGTGACAAGTATCAAAAAAGAGCTGAGTTAGATAGAAAGAGGAAAAGGTGTGTGTTAATTGCAGCATTTGTAATCTTAAGGAGAGTAGTTACCTTTTTCATAAATTATGGACGTCATTTTGACTATCCAGTCTAAACATCTGCTCAGGACTAAATAAAACAACCTCAAGACAGTTGGCTTATCAGGTTCTTTTTGAGCACTTGTAAAAAACAAGGGTATTTGATTCCATTGCCGAACAATTATTACACTTAGGAGGTATTTCCAATATTCAATCAGAATCTGCTTACCTGCCTCCATTCTTTAAAAAAGAAATGTGGCTTAGTAATTCATTCTTTCAAACTTATTCCACCTATCCCTGAATCCTTCTTTAAGTGTGGTACTAAGAATATAATATTTAAAGGATCCCCTGATCAAGGCACAATGAAGTGGAGCTAGTACTTGTGAGGTAGCCAGTTCTTACACTCTCAGAAGGAAGAAGCCAGAAACTAGAACATCTACTACCAGAAGAAGAAACTGGTAGTTGTTTGTCCTACTCAACAGAGTGTTATTGGAGAAGGAGGTCATGCAAAGCAATTACTGGAATTCTTCCATTAATCACTTTCCAACATTTAAAAAATATTTTTAAAATTCTTATTTATTTATTTATTTATTTATTATTTGTCAACAATTGCAATGCAACAAGACAGATGAAAAAATGGCACAAATAAATGGATATAAAGAAACAAAACATAGCCATAAACATATAAAATGAATATATACAAATGGGTACTGTAGGACAGGGATGGTAGGCATGCTGGAGCACTTATGCTTACATAATTTCTTAAACAGATAATTAAAAACCCCATAGAGTCAACACATTAAACTACAAGGTCAAGAAGAAAAGCCTTACTATCATTGTAGTATTGTGCCATTGCTGTTTGTTCTTCTTCCAAGTAGACCTCTCAAGCAAATGAAATATTTAAATTTTCAGAGCATGAAGATTGTCATAAGGGCCTATAGCTGGCCTTACCTTAGAAGCTTACACTTTGAGGCTGCATTGACCAGGTTTCCACTAAATAATATATCTGAAGAATGCCTCTTTGGGGTAAGGCAACCATAGCAACTACTGCTTTCAAACATTTTTAAAAAATATTTCCAACATTCATATATTTTCTTAGATAGATAATTAAAGGCCCCATAGATTCAACACATTAAACTACAAGGTCATGAAGAAACTTACTCTTTATTTGTTTTTTGAAGTTGCAGATGTTTCTGTTTATTTTGTAGAAGTGTTAAAACTTCTTTGTTGATTTAAGCAGCAATGAAACAATATGGATTATTTTGGCAGTAGATATTTAAAGATTTTAAAATTTATAACAGTGTAGAATCTGAAAATCTCTCTGTTATTAGGTACGTGGTATTTCAAATCAAACCAAGAAAGGACAGACCAAGACAGATTTATATTGCTTAAATATATTTGATCAATTGGATTGTTACTGCTAAATTAAATTAAACTAAACAATAGATACCTTCCAACTTTATGCTCTTGCACATAACTGTATGAATATTCAGCATTTTACAGATGAGTCCAATTATCCCTAGAACTTCAATCAATATGTTTTTGCCTACTTCATTGATTAACAATAGCTTTGCATTAGAATTCATATTTGCATGAGTTTCTATCTGTGTTATTCAATGAATTGGATAACATTACTTAATAATGTGATCGCTACAACTCTAAAGATTGTAAAAACTGTTTACTTGATAACAATTCCCATTGAGTTCAGTTGGGTTTTACCTGAATAAATTATCTAGACCCTTCTCTGGTAAGTAATATTTTTTGCTCCTCAAATTCTGCCCGTTTTAGTAAATTGTAGAAAAAGCAGTGTTGTTACCTGGCAGGGAAGAGATAATGCTGTAATTTTACACAACTTGTGCAATCAAATCTTAGATGGGGAAGAAACAGGAGTATGCGAAGATAATGCATATTTATCAAAATATTAAATTAATCCCATAAACCTTATGTTTTGACTCTTGGGTAGCTGCTTGAGTCAAGCTTCTGTTTATTACTTCATATTTTTGTGTGACATTCCAGTTTGCAAGATAAAGGATTTTCATGTGTTAGACTTGATGGTTCTTTTTGGCAGAAGGGAAAGCATTCATGTGCTATGTTATCAGTAACAGTGTGCCAGAGACAAACTAGCTATTGATGTTCAAGAGAGGCAAAGGGTTTAAAGAATGCAAGGGATCAGCTGGTGAGCAGATTTCAGCATCATTTGCATAACGCTGGCACTTTGTCTTTATTTAATCCTCCTTTGTAAGGTGCTGGAAGATGCAAAAGCTGGAAAGTCCTTGGACTGTAGTGACATTTGACTAATTGTCTGCTGCCTTTCTGGGGCTCCAGGCGGACTTTGCAGAGAGCATCTGCCATTGATCCCACCTCTCTTTGAACTCACGGCTGGGCAGCAAGACTGTCAATATGTTGTTAAGTAACTGAATTGAGTGTCAGAGGCACCATCCAATTCAATATCGGTGGGAAGTAAAATTGTGAGCACAGAAGGTGACTGAACACTATGACAATCTTTCCCTGATGCCAAGAGAGTGAAGTGCATGTGGCAACATGGTGACTTCTCTCTTCCTCGGCTGTTTAAGAACCTGATGTGTTCCTGGATTACCCCCAGGTCTTTTAGAGAGGCATTGAGCAGAGAAAATTGCAAAGCAACCACATGCCCTTTAGTAACGAAGCCAAGGGTATATGTGAGCCAGGTTTTAGAAGAATTAGAGAGCATGATGGGAAAAGAGCTGGCAAAATGCTGCTCCTTTATGTCATTGAACCATCACATCAGAGTTATTACAGGTGAATCATGCAACTGAATTGAAGTAATCACATTTTCCATAATGTCACTGTATGTTGGGTATAATATTTTACAGACTTTTAAGTGCATTGTTGTTATTTCAAATTAAAAAAGAAAAAAAAGAAATAATGCTGGTACAGATTTAAACAATTATAGAAAGTGCAATAAATAGGGGGATTTCATAAAATATCAGTAATTAATAATCAAATCTTGAATAACCAACAGATCTAATATATCATATGGCTTATATATTATATTTCACCATTAACAACTTAGAGAACTATTAGACTTTTCATTAGACACACAAAATTTCTAGTCAGGACATGTCTCTCTGAAGCTGTAAAAATATTTGATTAGGAAAACTGAAACAACTGGGGGGAAAGGAAGACGTTATAAATAATAAACACTGCACTGAAAAATATTATAAATAATATGTGGATTATATAGCACATCAAACTATAAATTTTAGAATTCATATTTGGGATGTAGCACAATTTTATATTTAGAACTGTAGTCCAGAAATGATATGAAAATAAAACTGTACTGAATATCATATTTAATTTCTAGATATGAAGTTATTCTAGACATTGAGGCATATTCCCACAGTTTAATTATAAATCTTTTTCTATAGAGATGGTCAGAGATCCTTTCCAATAAAAAAGCATTTATAATCTTGATATTTGTTGTCATATATAATGTCAGTTCAGGTTATTTTGAAGAAATGTGTGGTTTAGTGAAATTTAACAAAATTATTGCAGGTTGAAATGAAAATATAACTCTTTAAATTTGTTCCACTTGAGATAAATTAATTCCCAATATTGTTGAGCTCTGCAATACTGCCACCGCATATGGGGGGAAAAAAGATTCAATCTATTCACTGCATTTCTCACAATTAGCAAGAAAGGAGTTGCTCACATTAGCAATCGTGACTGGAATAATGGTATTTTATGCCACTTTTTTTATTTCTAAGGAAATTTCTAAGGAAATTTAATATTATTTTTGCGTTGACATTCCTATTGTTCCATATATGTAACGGTATTCAAATTTTGCATCCATTTAATTATATAGTTTTGATTGTTCAGTTTCTGAGTCACAGATTCTAAACTCTGCAGAAGAAATGTTCAATGTTCAGATATAAGATTTGCAAATGCAGACCATTTTTTTCAATATTACCCCATGTTTCTTTAATTATTTTGTTGATGCACTGTTTACCAAATGAATGTGTAAGAGAATTCTTTAATAAAATTTTAATATTGTGCTGTTGATAACAAAATCTTGTAATCTAAATAGATAATTCTGTTTCTGCTTTCCTTATTGCTTTCTTCATCATAAAAATGGACATTTGGTAATGAAGTAAGAAGAGAAAAGTCTTGGTTTATTGCCTCAATTTTTTTGTTTATCAGTTTAACATATATATACAAACCCATGGAAGTTCTGTCCTTTTCATTGAGGTGATGGTCCCATAAGGAAGTATAATCCATTCTGAAACCCTTGATAAGCAATTTGCATGACAGGCATAATTTTGACATTTTAATCCATAGATCTGATTGTTGCAATGCATTTAAATCAACAAAAAGTTACACGTGGAAATAAATATGTTTTATGAGACAGGTTAAGTAATATTACAGAACAATCTTTCTCAATTTTGGGATGTTACTACTTTCTAAAAACAGCAAAAAAAATTGTTTTACCTGGAATTTAAAAACAATAGCTGAGCAAGGAATAAACACCACTGTTAATAATAAAATCACCCCAGAATATTAAATATCCCACGGGATGTTATTAAAATCCTCCAACATAGACAAGAGGGAAAGGATAAAACTCAGAATGATTTTTTACAGTGTTTCTATTTTGTCTAGACCATTTTCTTTACTGTAATTCCTTTCCCATAAGCCTGTGCAATATGACCCGATTTGAAAACCCTACTAGACATGAGTAATATAGGGCTTAGAACATCTCTGACGTGGACTAAAGCTCTTTATGTTTGTTTGTTTTGTCCAATACACAATAATATACAATGAAGGCTATAGGGGATATATACGAGTAGAATGTATCAAAGAGAGTATAGAAGAGAAATATAGGAGTAAAATATAACTAGAGATAATAGCAGAAAATATAAGAGATAAAAGAGATATAATAGATGATGGATAGATGAGATAGAAGAGATAGAAGAAAAGATATAGGAGATATAGGAGAGACTATAGGACAGGGGATGGTAGGCACTGTGGTGCACTTATATACGCCCCTTACTGACCTCTTAGGAACCTGGTGAGGTCAGCCGTAGATAGTCTAAGGGTAAAGTGTTGGGGGTTAGGGGATGATACTATGGAGTCCGGTAGTGAGTTCCAAGCTTTGACAACTCGATTTACAGTCAAGTTTGGCATGGTTAATATTAAGCTTGAATCTGTTGTGTTCTCTTGTGTTGTTGCGGTTGAAGCTGAAGTAATCATTAATAGGCATGGCATTGCAGCATATAATATTGTGGGCAATACTTAGATCGTGTTTGAGGCGTTGTAGTTCTAAGGTTTCAAGATCCAGGATTGTAAGTCTTGATTCATAGGGTATTCTGTTTCATGTGGAGTAGTTAAGGGCTCTTCTGGTGAAGTATTTTTGGACATTTTCAATGCTGTTAATGTCCAAGATGCGGTATGGGTTCCAAACATATGAGCTATATTCGAGGATGGGTCTAGCGAAAGTTTTGTAGGCTCTGGTAATTAGTGTCAGATTGCCGGAGCAAAAGCTGCGTAGGATTAGGTTAACTACATTTAAAGCCTTTTTGGCAATATTGTTGCAGTGGGCTTTGGAACTTAGGTCATTTGTTATTAATATTCTGAGGTCTTTTACTGAGTGGGTGTTATCTGCAATATTTTGTTTGTTCAGTTTATATTTGAAGTTCTGATTCTTTTTACCGAAGTGGAGGACAGAACATTTGCTGGTTGAGATTTGGAGCTGCCAGGTATCAGACCAATCAGAGACAGAGTCTAGGTATTTTTGGAGAATGGCAGAGTTTTACATCATCGGCGAAGAGAAGGCAGTTGCTAGAGATATGATCGAAAAGGTCATTGATGTAGAGGATGAAGAGTGTTGGTCCCAGTACACTACCTTGGGGGACACCATTTTTCACAGGGACAGGGGTAGATATGGTACTTCCTTTTTTAACCACTTGTTGTCTGTTTGACAGAAATGCTGTAATCCATCTGTGCAGGGGTCATGTGATGCCATAGGCTTTGAGTTTTAGAAGTAGTTTGTCGTGGACCACTTAACTGAAGGATTTGCAGAAATCAATATAAATTGCATCTATAGATTTTCCTTGATCAAGTTGAGTTGTCCATATGTTTTTGTAGTGGAGAAGCTGCAGGTTGCAGGGTAGTTTTTTCCTGAATCCAAATTGTTTGTTAGAGAGTAGATTATTAGTTTCTAGGTGGAGAGTAATTGATTGATTTATAATTGATTCCATGACTTTACATGAGATGCAGCATAGTGATATTGGTCTGTAGTTATCAACAAGAGGGGTCACCTTTTTTGAAGATGGGGATGACCATAGCTTTTGACCATAGTTTAGGAAGTGTGAAGGATGCACATGCACAGCAAGCAGAAATTGTGCATGAACACTCTTTCAGGTGTGAGATTTCACAAATTTTGAGTGATTTCTCTGCTTCCGCCCATGCGCGGAAGCAAAAAACACTGAAAATCAGCAAAATCTCATGCAAGAGAATATCCTGGCACAAGATTTTGCTTGCTGCGGATGCAGAAGCCAAATTTTGTGCATACATGTGTTGGGGATATGAAGATGCATGAACATCTCAATTTCTGCTACCTAGCTGTACTGGCTGCAACCCATTACTGGTGGTGTCTACAGATATACTAAATTCACTGGATGGATATTCTTAAGTGTTGATTTCCCATAATTGAACAGTATAAGGTTTGATAGATCTGAGTTCCTAGAAGGAAGAAGAAAAACAAAAAGCTCAGCTCAGTAAATTTTAAAAAAGGTAATTTAATAACTATCTATGTGCATCTATAGAACACCGCTGAGGCTGAATATGTTTTATATGTTAGTTTGAGTTTATATGCTCATGTATCTGTCCATTTTCTTTTCTTCTTTTTCTTTTTATGTTCTGTTTGTTTAAATTGTTTTTCTTTTCTTTCTCTTTTTATATGTAGAAACTTAATAAAGATTATTTTAAAAAAATAAAATAAAATTTTAAAAAGATAATTTATTCAGATTTCCACAAAGTCAAGTAAAACCTACCACTACCATCTTTTAGCTGTTTACGAGTATAAGAAATACCGGTATATCAAATTAAAATTACCTGTATTCTGCTTTCAGCTGCAGTTTATTGTTTATTGATTGATTGATTTTGTTCATTACACAATGAGGGTTTTAGTGAGTATACAGTTGGCCAAATGTTTCTGTGCAATAAAGTAGATATTCAAGGTCCTGGTATTCTTCTTATATACATATTCACCACGGTTTGTCCCAAAATATTTTTCGTCGTGTATATAATTTTCATTAAGTCAGGAATTGAATCAATTTTAAAGTCTTTGATTTTAATGCAGGCTTTTGGAAGAAGGATTGGCATGAATTTGTGTGGGGGAAAATCCTGCTTGAACAATAGTCTTTTCTGTATGCATTTATTATGATGCATAGTCTTGAATGCAATTTTCTTTAATATTTAGATTTTTATATACAGTACAACGTGTTTGAGTAGAAATTGTATTGCAAAATACAGAAATTAAATTAAACCCTGATTCTTATGTTCTTATTTATGTAATGATTTATGAATTTCAAATTTATTCAGAAAATGTAATCTCTCCATCTATATACATTTCTTTCTGAGCAAACATTCATCGGATTGATCTCATGTTAAAAGGGTTACTGGCTACTGTTTTGAAACATTTGTTGGAATGATCAAATTCCAGCCTTGGCCTTTTTTTCTAGAAACTATATTTTATTTGTTTAGACCAGTATTCTTCCTCCTGAGCAAACACTTGCAAAGTTTTCTCATTTTGTCAGAATCGCAGGTGATTTTTGGTCACCAAGTGAATATAATGTTATAAATAATTCACTCGTGAAGCTGATCAATCACTCATAAAGAACTCAGACTGTACTGCCAGAGTTTATTATCTTGGCAGAAGCCATAGTATAAGTTATGACTTTATATTGAGGTTGTCTATATGGCATTTAGATTTAAGTTTTCCAGTCTGAATTATTTACTGAGCTCACAGTCATCCCTGCATCTAACCTACCAATTCAATCTCTCTTGTGTCCATCTCATTACATAAGCATTACCCTCTTGGTACATTTACGGGACTGAAATGTAATATTGGCTGAAAGTGCCTTTCTGTGAACCAAACTCAGCTATTGTTGTCTGTGCATGGTCATTATGCATGCAAATAGATCCTGAGTTAAACATACTATGTCCTGACAAATGCATTTAGACAGAGCATCCATCTCCCTCCACTTGTAGATGCACAATGCTTGAATATTACATTTTGCCCACAACTCAGCAAACAGTTTGTATTTGACGGTGGCAATTCTTACATTGCCAAACAAGTACTTAATCTGGCTATTTTTATTTTTTTTGCTATCTGCTATATCATGTAGAGCCAATGAAATATCCTTGTTAAAGAGAAATCACCCCAGGGCCAGGAATATTTCATTTCATCTTGCAACACACTAAATTACTCTGATTTAATTAATCTCTCTCATCCAATTTACACCGTCTTTGTTGCTGTGAAAGCAGGATAGACCCGTATGTGCTCCGTACACGTTGGTCTTTCAAAGGTAAAGGTACAAGTCTCATACTTAATAATCAGATTTAGTCCTTTTTTATTTTTACCTGACTCATTTGACATTTACACACACATACACATTGCATATACTACCCATCAGGTATATGTGCCTCAGATCCCTCTTGGTGCCAGAGGTCGATAGCTCCCAGTTCTACAGAACTGGTAGTAATTTGGTGGCCTATGTCTCTAGAACCGGGACCTGGGATAGGCATAGGCAGATATGGATATTTGATGGTGTTACCAATATTATGGCAGGATATGTAAAGCCACATTTTGCAAGTGACTGATGGTGAATTTGTCAAGGCCAACAGTATTCAAGTGATGCTCCAGTTGTTTTGGAATTGCACCCAAGACCCGTAATACTTGTGCTTTCTTTTGCCAGAGCAGTTCTATTTTTATTTGCAGGTCTTTGCATTTTGTTATTTTCTCCAGTTCTTTCAATTCTCTTCTACTGTCTCCAAGTATTGCCACATCCACTATCCAGACTTTTTTGTATTTCTTATAACAATTGTTAAGTCTGTGGCAGATGTTTGTCAGTTTAAATTTTAAAGCTTCTTCATTTTTCTATTACTTTCTCTATTTTATAGTCCGCCAATTCTTGCTTGGAGAATTTATTTAACTTTGCTCGCATTTTAATGTTTGAAGGATCAGTGCAAATTAATGCAAGATCAAGATCACATGCTGCAGAGATATTTCCGTGAGAGAATCTTGGAGTATGATATTTAACTTCAATACAATCTGAATTTCGGGGCAACTTGATACATAACTCACCTCTGCAATTGTTTCTAGCAACTAGAACAGAACATTTTTAATCCAGGAAAAACAGATAATCCTGCCCTCTGAGATTCCAAAATTCTGATCTTTCCCATAATTATTTCAATGTCATTTGAATAAAGTGAAGTGCCCTGGATGCCCTCCAGTTATGAATTTCAACTTTTAGAATTCTCATCAATACCTTACTGGCATGAATGAGATCCTGGGTTTTCATTCTTATTTTTCCTGCCAAGGAATCATTTGTAAATTACTGTGGAGGCATTTTTGCTGACAAACTACATAAAAATGGGAATTAGAAAGTGCTCAGTCCTGTATGGATAAAGTTGGAACTGGAGTCACCAAGTCACTTTGGTTGTGACAAAAATAGGATGAAAGTTTTGAATGGTATCAGTAAATAAGTAAACTGTATGTATGTGTGTATGTATGTATGTATGTATGTATGTATGTATGTATGTATGTATATGTGTGTATGTAGGTATGTGACTTGTATGCTGCCATCTCCATATGGACTCTTGAGTGGCTAACAGCAATATAAGTAATAAAAACATCAATATAAAACTTTAAAAACAATTATAAAACCCTTAATTCACAAACATACATCCATTCAACAATATCAAACAACAATAAAAAAAACAATAACACAGCTATAAACGTTCATCTATACGACCAGGATAAGATGGAGCCATTCTTTGGCTCCAAGCCTGCCGGAAAAGCCATATTTATTAATCTTTCCTGTTCTGCTCAGTTCAATATGACCCGAAATGAAATTTGAGACCTGTAGATTATTTGTCATGCGGATCTTAAACTTGTGATTAATTGACTTTTCATCATTGAGGGGTTCTTACTATGAGTGTAGGGTTTTTTCCATTTTGTTTTCTTTTTGCTACACGCTGATTGTTACATTTCATTACACCTGAAACAGTACAAGTGTATAGTACAACAGCAAGGTTAAAAGAACTTAGTAGGCTTAAAGAGGACTGTTTTACTAATGGTAAAATGGTCTATGTTTGCAGTAATCAAATGCTTAATCCTTGCCATTCCAGCCACTTTGCCCTCAAAATGGCTCCCTAACTGTTTGCTACTTTGATTGCATATTTCTGATTTCAATATGAAATATGCCTGCCCCACTGGCTACCATCCACTGAATTATTCACTTCAATTTAATAATGAATATATTTGGGCTGTTTAAAATGTCTGAAGGAAAAGAAATGTGATATACAGTGTTCCCTCGATTTTCACGGGGGATGCGTTCCGAGACTGCCCGCGAAAGTCGAATTTCCGCGAAGTAGAGATGCGGAAGTAAATACACTATTTTTGGCTATGAACAGTATCACAAGCCTTCCCTTAACACTTTAAACCCCTAAATTGCGATTTCCCATTCCCTTAGCAACCATTTAGATTATTACTCACCATGTTTATTTATTAAATTTTATTAAAAATATATTTATAAAGGTGGATGAATGTTTGGCAATGACATATGACATCATCGGGCGGGAAAAACCATGGTATAGGGGGAAAACCCGCAAAGTATTTTTTAATTAATATTTTTGAAAAACCGTGGTATAGACATTTCGCGAAGTTTGAACCCGCGAAAATCGAGGGAACACTGTACTGTGCAATTGGGACAATGTGGAATACATTTGTACCTTTTACTCAGTGATGGGCTACCAAACTTTTTACTACCACACTGTGGGCGTGGCTTGTGCATTTTGTTTCAACATCTTTCAGTGCAAATTGGGTGCTCTGCGGTGGAGTTCTATTTTCGCTAACCCTCTGCATTCCCCCACATCCGGGCAGTATCCCACCCCTGATTATCTACTTTATAAAGTGTATGTACACACACGCACGTAGAGCTCTTCTAAAATTATACACATTCAACCTCATTTACTATGATAGGAAAAACATACCCAGAGGCCAGAAGGGGAAAAAAGGAGGGAAAAAAAATCTAAATTTTGCTACCGGTACTGTGTACCTGATCAAAATTTTGCTACCGGTACTATGTACTTGACCGTACCTGTAGGAGCCCATCACTGCTTTCACTATCCATGTGAAAGTCATTCAGGCCATGGTTGTCCCAACAGTGGGTTTTTTCCCTTTTCTTTTTTCTTTTTTAATTTTTTCACATTTAACTTATATGCAATAACAAAAGTACCTCCCAACTGTGCTTTTTCAAGAGGCAACTGGACTTCCTGGGTAGTTGGTTTTTTTTTGTTTGTTTTTTTGAAGATGTTGGATGAGAAGCAAAACATCATCAAAGAAAAACCAGAAAGTCCAGCTGCTTCTTGAAAAGGCAACTTTGTGACTTTTTGCTCTGTGTGCTTTTAAAATAGAGTAATAATTTCTTTATGATAAATTAAAGCCAGTATATCTATCGGTATCAACAGATAAGGACAGGACATGATTTTCACATAATAAAATTGAGGTATTCCTAATTTCTGCTAAGCAGATAAAAGTAGAAAAGAAAATGTTTTAACATTTCAGGTAATCCAGGCTGAAATCTTATGCTCCTTTAGCAGATTTCCCTTGGATTGCAGGATTTTCCAGAATGATATTGGTGGCTTGATAGACCAGTTACAGGCTACAAACTTTACATTTTCAACTATAACTGTGTTAGTTGGAAACTATTGTAAAATGTACTGTAGCTTGTTAATGACTATTTTAAAATACCATACGTGAGGCATCAATGTTTTTATCAAATACCATCTGAGCACAAGTTATTCTGTTTAGTAGATCACTCGCCTCATAGTCTGAAGCATATCACTCTGGTCATCAAAAAGGCAGAGAGGAATTGAGGATGAGTGGTTAAATGTTGTGTTCAGAAAGGTTGAGAAAACTTCATTGTCAGAGCTTTCCTATTGAAAGCTACACTCAAGATTAATTTAGGTCACAGAAGCAGCTCTCCTTATACCTTTAACACATGCTGACATGAGGGGATGTCTACCTAGACTCACTAGACCTGCAGTTTCCAGGAACTTCAAAGGTCAGATGAATCAGATTTAAAGGCAACTGTTAGGAGTTTCACAATAAAGTTAGGTCCAGTTAAAACAAGTCCTTTACCCCTGAGCAGTTTTTATTAGCCTTTTTGCTTCCCATTTCATGTAAGAATGCTTCTAGTGCTCCTTATTACAGCTTATTCTGCTCAGACATGCCTTCTTCTTCAAGTTCTTCTCTCATCTGCAGTTAGGAACCCTGGGAAAATAACACGGCATTTTAAAATGCATTAAAAAATAAACCTGGGTATCAGGGCTACTGCTGCAACATAGTCCATAATGGGTCACATGATAATCTCTGGGACAGTGCGGTGATAGACATCTTCAACTCAGGAATGGTGATATACTCATGCAAGTATCATATCTTATATATTTATCTAACATGTTTGTCAAATTTGTGTAATTATGACAGTATGAAACATAGGTAGTGTTCTACAAATGACAGTTGGGCCTAGGCTCTGGTATCAGACCAGAATATCTTTGGGACTGCCTTCTGCTGCACAAATCCCAGCGACCGATTAGGTCCCACAGATTTGGCCTTCTCCGGGTCCCGTCAACTAAACAATGTCGTCTGGCGGGACCCAGGGGGAGAGCCTTTTCTGTGGCGGCCCCGGCCCTTTGGAATCAACTCCCCCCAGAGAATAGAACTTCCCCCAACCTCCTTGCCTTTCAAAAGTTCCTGAAAACCCACCTATGTTGCCAGGCATAGGAACTGATATACCCCTTAGCTACTATGGTTTTTTATGTATGGTCTATTAAGCTGGGCAATTGTTATTTATAATAAGGGTTTTAAATTGTTTTTTAACATTAGATTTGTATATTGTGTATTGTTGTTGTGAGCCGCTCCGAGTCTTCGGAGAGGGGCGGCATACAAATCTAAATAATAATAATAATAATTATTATTATTATTATTATTATTATTAATGATTAATGCTTTGCTCAATCATTGAAATCCTGACTCTTCTAATTGCAGTTGTTAAGACTTCCTTCCTTCCTTCCTTCCTTCCTTCCTTCCTTCCTTCTCCCACTCCACCAGGTGGGTAAGTGAATGCTGCCAGATGGGGAAGGAGCCTAATCTAGTACTTCAGAAGCCCTATTCTCCAAATTGCATAAAGCTTGGCAACTGGCATGAGGCAGCTTTGGGAAAGAAGACCTGGAGAGACCACGATTTGCCTTGGTTTGGCTGCAGTCTTCTTAGCAGGTGAATGGCAACCTGAAGATCCTGCGAAACACTAGGCAGCAGGGGAAATCATGCTATTGTCCAAATCTCATGTGCTTTGGTACACAGTAGCATTAAAAGTGCTAGTGCTGAAATCAAGACCTTGGGGTGGTAGCAGCTGTCAGAAACTGCTGAAGGCCCTAGGATGGCTTAAATTGGGGACAGAGGACACATAGGCAATTTGAGGTCTTGCAATATCCATGTGTTCATAAGTATGGGTGGTTTGTCAAGCATCCACATTTTTATCACATGACTTCAGGGACACTGCAACCACTGTAACTTCAGGCATAGGCATTAAGTACCTTCATTCAGTGTCATTATAATTTCAAGGATTACCTGTATCATTGGCATTCTAGAAGATAATCCAGGTAAGAAATGATATTCATGCAATATTCATCATAGTAGTATAAAACTTCAGGAAACCCGAATCACTCTTTTTGAATATGTTTCTCCTTTATCCATTAAATACCAATTTGCTCCCCTCAAGATATATACACATTGCAATTAATTCTTAAAAGAAAACCATGCAGATAGTTAGGATTTTAATAAAGAATTAGCATTCAGGCTTGCTTTCTTTGTTGAATAACCTTCCAATTTCTTTTCCATTTGTATTATATTTTTCAGATTGTAAACACAAATAGGACTATTTACTGACTGCCAGTTAATTCAAAATACTAATACTAATTTATTAAGTTCTTAAAGGCTGAGAACAAAAATATCTGGGAAAGCATTTATTTTGGCATGTTCCTTGTCTAACCAGAAGTACATATTCAGGAGTGCCAAATTACATTGTCCAAGAAGGAGACCTTTTACCAATTACTGACTTCCCCTTCACTCTACCTAACTTTATAAATTAGCATTAGCAATATGAATTTAACTGTGTAGACTGTAAATAGTTCAGCTAGAGGTTTACATTGTAAAAGATATAGCATCTAAGACCAAATTTGCAGTCCTTTTATAGTAAGCAGAAACACCCAGCTCACCTTGGTTGATCTTTAAAAAGCTAAATTTGTTTATTTGTTTATTTGTTTATTATTTATTTGTTTGTTTGCTTGTTTGTTTGTTTATTCATTCATTCATTCATTCATTCATTTATGAATTGTGTGCGTGTCTGTTAGTATGTGGGTTTTTTAAAATCTTCAAATATTTTAAATTTAGTCGGATTATTTATGATTTGTTCCACTTGTTGTGAGCCGCCCCGAGTCTTTAGAGAGGGGCGGCATACAAATCCAAATAATAAATAATAAATAAATAAATAATAAATATTTGTATTCCGCCACTCTCCGCAGACTCGGGGCGGCTAACAATAGTAATAAAACAGTATATGACAATAATCCAATACTAAAAACATTTAAAAACCCATTATATAAAAACCAATCATACATACAGACATACCATGAATAAAATTTTAAAGGCCTAGCGGGAAGTGTATCTCACTTCCCCCATGCCTGGCGGCAGAGGTGGGTTTTAAGCAGCTTACGAAAGGCAAGGAGGGTGGGGGCAATTCTAATCTCTGGGGGGAGTTGGTTCCAGAGGGCCGGGGCTGCCACAGAGAAGGCTCTTCCCCTGGGTCCTGCCAAGCGACATTGTTTGGTTGACGGGACCTGGAGAAGACCCACTCTGTGGCACCTAACTGGTCACTGGGATTCGTGCAGCAGAAGGCGGTCCCTGAGGTAAATAGAGTGACCAAGAAGTCATCACAAAATCTCAGGACTGTAAACTATTTTTGTTTGTTTGATTGATTTTTAATACTACCTTAATTATTTTTTAAAAATAGCTGAAGGCAGCAAACATACATATTGTACTAACCTTATCTCCTATATACCCACTCTGTGATGTGGACTAAGAGAATGTGACTGGCCCAAGGTTGCCTAAGGTGAGACTAGAACTCACAGTCTCCTGGTTTTTAGGCCAGCACTTCATGGGGAAGTCAAAGACACATTGCAGAGAGAGATGATGATTAGCCTATGCTCATCAGGAGATATTTACCATTTTTAAAAAAAATAGATCTTGATTCCAATTTTTTTGTGAACCAATAGAGGAATTGGTAAAGGTTTTGCTCACTTATAATGAAACAGCAAGATTTAACCCATGCTCCTCTGATTTCCAAAACTCTACACAATTCTATCACTGTATGCCCAAACGGTGGAGAAATGTTATATTTTGAGGCTGGATCAATAACAAGGCTTTAATAAGGAAAAGGGAAGAAGCAGGAGAAAAATTCAAATTTTTTCCTTACTGTGGGCATGGCTTGGTGGGCGTGGCAGGGGAATCATACTGCAAAACTGCCATTCCCATCCCACTCCAGGGAAAAGATACTGTAAAATCCACATTCCCATCCCACGCCTGGGGGAAGGATATTGCAAAATCTCCTTTCCCACCCCACTCTGGGGCCAGCCAAATTTGGAATTTGCTGGTTCTCTGTACTACTAAAAATTTCCACTACAGATTGATTGATTGATTGATTGATTGATTGATTGATTGATTGACTGGTTTATTTATTTATTTGTTTATTTGTTTATTTGTTTATAAATTGCATCTGTAGATTTCCCTTGATCTAGATGAGTTGTCTATATATTTTTGCAGTGGAGGAGCTGCAGGTTCCAGGATAGTTTTTTTCTGAAACCAAATTGTTTGTTAGAGAGCAAATTATTAGTTTCTAGATGGAGAGTAATTGATTTGTTTATAATTGATTCCATGACTTTGCATGGGACGCAGCATAGTGAAATTGGTCTGTAGTTATCGACAAGAGAGGGGTCTCCTTTTTTGAAGATGGGGATGACCATTGCTTTCGACCATAGCTTAGGAAGTGTGTAGGTTCTCCAGAACCTGTCAGAACCTGCTGTATTTCACCCCTGGGAAGAAGGAGGGATATTGGATTCTGGATTGAATCCATGCTCAAATCAAAGTAATCCTTTCAAACTGTTGTCTTAATCATAACTTTTTCATTTATTGTAAGGAGGGAGAGACATTGTATTAGAGATATGCAGGTTAGGGCTGAACATACTTAACATTATTTCAACCTTACACCAGCATATACAGGACTCATCTCTCATATTCATTAAAACAGTCCTTATTTTTAGACCTCTGCATAATTTGGAGGGCGGGTGAGGGAGGGAAGACACAGTTATTATCAGAGCCTCTTCTTTAAAGAACAGACACATTTTTTCAAGATCATACATACATCTCCAGGGTGGAAATGACTGCTTTCAGGAAAAACAGAGATGAATTATTGTTCAAATCAGACTGTTTAGAAGGGAGAGGCATATGTGTGAAATCTGCTAACTGAAGAATATTTAAATCTATACATTTCAGAACAAGTATAACTCTATGAAATGGTGGCCACATAAGCCTCTAAAAAACAGTTTGGATTTTATTGAGGATGAAAGGATATTGATAGGAAACAACATTGAGGAAAATAGAATTCGGTGAGGAAATAGCCTTTAAAAGAATAAATAGTGTGGATAGAATAGCAGTAAAAAAAACCATGAACAGCATTTACAAAACACTCAGTCGGGGAAGTAACTGTCAATGGGAAATGGCAATTAAGGGGAAAGTAGCAATAATTGGGAAATTAGTATTCATTGGGGAAATAACATTAAAGCAAAATTCAGGGAATAGCAATAAACAATCCCTAGAGGCTAGAGATGGGACAATTTGTACAGCACAATTTTAGGGAACGGAATATGCCCTATGTGTGCTCTATGGAAGTCCTTTTCCCATGACCTCTAAATCAGAGTTTGCTGGAACATGAGGAAGGGGGATAGATCCAAAGACGGGCTACAAGAATGGTGGAAGGTCTTAAGTATAAAACGTATCAGGAAAGACTTAATGAACTCAATCTGTATAGTCTGGAGGACAGAAGAAAAAGGGGGGACATGATCGAAACATTTAAATATGTTAAAGGGTTAAATAAGGTTCAGGAGGGAAGTGTTTTTAATAGGAAAGTGAACACAAGAACAAGGGGCCACAATCTGAAGTTAGTTGGGGGAAAGATCAAAATCAATGTGAGAAAATATTATTTCACTGAAAGAGTAGTAGATCCTTGGAACAAACTTCCAGCAGACGTGGTTGGTAAATCCACAGTAACTGAATTTAAACATGCCTGGGATAAACATATATCCATTGTAAGATAAAATACAGTAAATAGTATAAGGGCAGACTAGATGGACCATGAGGTCTTTTTCTGCTGTCAGTCTTCTATGTTTCTAAGTTTCTAGATACTGACATTGGAGGTGATGGAGAAAGTAAGGAAAATCACCTCAACAGAGACCAAAGCAATGTGGGGGAAACCATGAGTTAAACCAAGAGGAAAGTATGTGTAAGTGATGCCTATACCTCCCTAATTCACATAAGTATAAGAAAGCGGGGAGCTGGCACAATCAGACTTTCAAGATTTGTCCAATGTTTCTAAGATTAGCATTCTTAGAAAACCATCTTGCAATTCTACAAGTCAGCCTGCTATCTGGGACTTCCAAGAATCAAACATAATTGAATGGAAGGGAAAAAAACCCAATAAAGTTGGCCCCTAGGCCTACCTAAACTTTTCCTTGTTTTATTAATGGCACTGGACACCAGAACTACACTCCCAACCATACTTATCACATTGCCAAATAATTTGTGATCTCCACAAACTTTCATCTTTTTGACAAAGGTTATGTGGTTGGCACATCTTCACCCAAATTTATCTCTCTCTGTGACAATTGAATCAGAAACCTTTTTGCCTTGAGATCTATCTTTAATGTAGAAAATTCTCAAAGAACTTGGTCACTTCTAAGAGATCCTTTGCTCCTTCCTTGAAGTGATGCCCTAAGAGCTTCATTGTCTGTGACTGCAAGGATATCAGGTATAGTTGAGTGTTACTAATTCATCCCCAAACATATTTTTCATAAGCAACTTCTCTAGCTTACCTGTCTTGGACTTAATAGAACAAATTTACTTTCTAAGAGCTAGGAGTAAATCAACACCTATGACTTCTGCCAAGAAATAGTGTGATATTTGATACATTGCACTTTATACCTGTGCTGGCTACCTAGCTAATTATATATCTATAATTACTTAGTAATGTTTATTCATGTATTTATTTATTTATTTATAAAGACCAATTTCAATATCTCCATGAATGCCTTCTGCCACATGAATCCCAGCGACTGGTGAGGTCCCACAGAGTTGGCCTCCTTAGGGTCCTGTCGACCAAACAATGTTGGCTGGTGGGACCTATGGGAAGAGCCTTCTTTGTGGGAGCCCCAACCCTCTGGAATCAGCTCCCCCCAAAAAAATTCACACTGCCCCCACCCTCCTCGCCTTCTGAAAGAGCTTAAAAACTCATCTTTGCCGCCAGGCTTGGGAGTTGGGACGTTTAGATCTTCCCCCTGATCAATGAATGTTTTAAGTATTAGTGTTGAATGATTGGCTTGATAAGTTTTACTTTCTTTTAATTGAATTTAATGGTTGTTTTTAATGTAGTATTAATTGGATTTATATTATTGTTTTGTTTTTGTATGTGCTGTGAGCCGCCCCAAGTCCTCGGAGAGGGGCGGCATACAAAGCCAATTAAATAAATAAATAAGGTGTCAGAAAGTCAAATATTTTGGCCTTCTGTCTAACTTGCTTAGACACTGTACTTGGGAGTCTACGTCTCTGCAACTTGGCTACTGTTAACATTTTTCTTGTGATCCCTGTCACCCAATTCTTACAGTTCCTGCTTATGGATTTTTTTGGTATGAATTCTGAATAGTAATTAAGAGTAGCCTTCAGTTCTGGTTTTACTCATTGCCTATTTGCTCACAGATGCACTGCATGGGCACACACATGCACAGTGCTAAAAACACAGCTTCTGCACATGAGTAGAAGGAAAAAACAGCTTCTGAGCATGCAAAAAACAAGATGGCAGCATCCATGGTGCTGCCGAGAGAATTGGCTAGGGGGCATGGCAGATCTGGGTCTCTGCCAGTTCTAGTGACCCGGGCTGCCACAGTACTACTGGTTCTAGAGACCTGGTCCAAACCGAGAGGAACCCACCTTTGGTAGCCTTAGGTGGTTAATAAGAAGTTAATAAGCAAATAATCTAACAAATAATATGTGTTGAGTCCCTCCCCACTCTTTTCTAAAACTTTTGCTTAATCAAATTTCTAAGCTGAATTTTGTCAAATTAAAGCCAATGGCTAGGTTTTGCGGACCGATATTTGTTTTTGTTATTTTGTAAAATTTTAACAAGTCAACTTAACATTGTTGGTTTTATAAGCAGACTCTAAAATTAGATAGGTTTGCTTTGGTTCTACATGTTTAACCCTTCATTTAGGATAAACATGATCACACTGTTACTGTGTCAGCCAGAGGACAATATTGTAACAAAAACTATACCAGTGATGGCAAAACTTTTTTTCCTTGGGTTCTGAAAGCATGTGTGTGTGCATGCACAAGTGCCCAGACCCATAATTCAATGCCTGGGGATGGTGAAAATGCCCCCCGCCCCCCGGAGGCCCTCTGGAGGCCTAAAACTGCCCATTCCTCAAAATCTAGTGGGCCCGGTAGGTCCATTTTTTGCCTTCTCCGGGTTCCAGAAGTAAAAATGTCCTCCCCCATCCCTCCAGAGACTTTCCAAAATGCCGCAAGTGCCATCCCAGAGACTCCAGGTGAGCCAAAAATCAACTAGCTGGCATGCACATGTATCTTGGAGCTGAGCTAGGGTAATGGCTCACATGCCAGTAGATATGGCTCCATGTGCCACCTGTGGCACCCATGCCATAAGTTTGCCATCACTGAGCTACACTGTTAATTTTTGCATGATTCATTCATTTGGTACTAAATCCCTAAATTTTGCAGATTTTCTAAGGAGCTATCTCAATTTAAGTTAGTTCAGATAAAGTTTTTATTTGGTGAGAAGTCAGGCACTGCATGAATGCCTAACGTTCAGGTCTGAATCTCCAGTATTTCCTAAAAAGTACTGACAATTTGCCATTATGGTGTGAGACTTTATCAGCTGGGGTTTCTTATTGGTTTTTGCATTAAAACTCCGAGTCCTCGGAGAGGGGCGGCATAGAAATCCAATTAATAAATAAATTATCATTGGAGAAAGTATAGCCCTGTTCTTCATTGTTCCTTTTGGGGGATTTTTTTTTTAAAATTTCCATTTGTAGCTTATAGCCCAAGCATCTCCTAGTAGATTCTCATCCAAGTAGCTACCATAGCTGATCCTGCTTGGCTTCCCAACAATAACAAACTTAGTCAGGTACTGCCATCTACTGAGGCAATTCTGCTAGATAGAAGCATAGAAAATATTTTGTAGGCCACTCTAGAACATCTTTTGTTTGAAGGGCAGGATATAATACTTAATTAGATCAATATTATTCATATATACAAGCTGCTCCAAGAGCCTGTTTTGCTGAAGAACATGGTAAAATGCTTTAAATAAAGAAATAATGCAGCAGCATTTTATCTCCATGGCAACTATGAAAGTTAATAACAGCAGCTGCAGAAATTGTGCAGGTGATAAAAGCTTTTATTTCTTTTAACCATATGTGGTCAGTTTTTTTGTATGAATTTTGAACAAGAGCATTTTCTGTTTTTAAATTAGAGAAACATTGTGATGTTCAGGTTTATCTTTACAAGATTTGTAGATTTCCTAAGGAGCTATCTCAATTTACTAGAAGGAAATATGAACTCTTCTTTTTCTAAAAGGGAACACAAAAGCAGAATTGTGGAAAACAATTTACAATAATCTGGGAAACGTTTATTTTAGTTCTGTTAACAAGTTACCTATTATTTGGAACTTTATAAAAAAAGGAGTTATAGATGTTAGTATGTGCTATAGTAAATATTTTCTCTTGAGCTTTATTTATATCTCTTTGCATCACACTTTCCTTCAACAGAGTTCATCCTATTCTCTGCAATAAATAATTACAGAGTACAATTTTAAGAATAGAGAAGGGTAGTGATACATACATAGGGGGACACAATCTGAAGTTAGTTGGGGGAAAGATCAAAGGCAACATGAGAAAGTATTATTTTACTGAAAGAGTAGTAGATCCTTGGAACAAACTTCCAGCAGACGTGGTTGGTAAATCCACAGTAACCGAATTTAAACATGCCTGGGATAAACATATATCCATTGTAAGATAAAATACAGGAAATAGTAAAAGGGCAGACTAGATGGACCATGGGGTCTTTTTCTGCCGTCAGTCTTCTATGTTTCTATGTTTCTACATATACAGCCTTTTGTTTCTGGAAGAAAGCGGTATATAAATAAATGAATGAACTAATTAATCTAACTCAGACCCTAAAGACTACAAAAAGTAATTATTTGATAGGAAGAGCCAGGGAATGTGGTTATGATCAGGCTTTCTGCTGGAATGCAATTAATGTTGCAGAATAAGCTCTTTTATGAAGCAATCAATCACAGATTCTATTCTTAGACTTCACAGAATGTTCTACTTGGTGTAAACTAATATTAACAAGCAAACTTTGTAGAAAGAAAAACTCAAAGACTTACCCAAAGGGTGTCATTGCAGGTATCCCTTTTCTCCTTTTTTATATACGTTTTTAACTTAGTGCCACTTAACGCCATTACAAGTTCAAGAATTAGAACCACCATCATGGATTTTGCCAGGTAAGAGCCAAGTCAGAACCTTCTAGGAAGGAAAACTGGAAGCAAGAATTTATTTGACTACTTACTTCAACAGAAAAATTGGCCATAAATAAAATACATTTTTAAAGAGCTTGAGAAGAATGGAATAATCAGGATTTTTCTTTTAAGGAGAAACATAAAGTTAAACAATATATCTGGTACCCTTGCAGAGGGTTGTTGCACTAATTTTAAAGCTTTAAATAATCAAAACCACTTTGATGCAGAGCGTTCTGGGTTGCAGATGATCCCCTTGTCTCAAACTGGCCATGCACAAAGAAGAAGCTAGCAAACACATTCCCTTGGGTAACAGGATAGAAAAGTAAATGTTAACCTAAAGGTCAATGATACTGCAGAGTTGTCAGTTCTGATGGCAGCTTTAGAGACCTACTGTTCCTCAAAGCACAAGAAGACAAGGGAGGGAGATAAATTCTTTACAACAGATCAGCAGGAAGGTGAAAGATCAGATTAACAATGATATCTGATAGTGAAACAGGTACATAGTAATCCCAGTAGGGATGTAAAAGAAATCCACCATGGTGTAATTTGTTAGTACTGTGTTTCAGCGGTTGTGGCTATAATGCACATGTTGGATAATGGCTGTCTCATCGACTCAAATGTTACACATAGAAAAGCAGTATATAAATAAATGAATGAACTAACAAAATTACAAATCTATGTCTCATTTAAAGCTGCTTACATTTTGTCTAAAGCACTACTTAAACCAATGAAACCTAGAAGTATTAATGTTATAAAAATTGAAGATGGGGCACAAAATGCTGGTGGTACTTAAATGCAGTTCACCATATATTACACAAATAATACACACTGCACGAAAAGTGAAGAATATATGTGGAAAAATGAAGAATGTATGTATTTACGTATGTATGTATGTGTATGTATATATGTGTATGTATATACTCTATGTAGACTCAATACACGATCATGGGCAAAAAAGATATTAGAGGAGGCAATGTGTGTACCTAAAGAAGGAAGGAATAACAACAAGGGGGAGAAAGTAGCGATAAGCACCTCCAAAGTAATGCTTCATAATCTTACTAGATTAGGCTGCAAAATCTGACTTTTTTGACCATCTTTGGCATTGGGAAACTAATTTGAACATTTCTGAACATAATGAAATGAAAATTGAAATGAAAAAAATAGATGCTTATTTGTTTATTTTGCTCAGAAAAGGGCCTTCCCCATTTTATGCAATTTTGTTCATTTTTTTCTAGATTAGACGGAAAAATCAGAATTTTTTTACTATCTTTCGATTGGCATAATAATTTGAACATTTATGAACACAATGAAATGAAAAATTAAATGAAAAAATTGATTTTCACAAAGACTGTACACTTGGGTTCTTCCGGGTCATTTTAGAGTTGGAGTAAAAAAAAGGTTGGTTCTAGCTACTGGAATGATTTTTTTGAATACTTTTCTGTTAGTATATTAATTTGAATATTTCTGAACACAATGAAATAAAAATTGAAGTGGAAAAAAATGCTTATTTGTTTATTTTGCTCATAAAAGCCCCCCATTTTGTGCAATTTTGTTAATTTTTATCTAGATTAGCCTGCAAAATCAGAAATTTTTGACCATCTTTGGTATTGGCATGCTAATTTGAACATTCTGAACATAATGAAATGAAAATTGAAATGAGAAAAAATGATGTTTGCAAAGATTTAAACACTTGTGCTCCTCCAGGTCCTTTTAGACTGGAGTATAAAAAGGTTGGTTCTAGCTACTGGAATGTGAATACTTTTTTACTAGTATACTAATCTGAACATTCCTGATCACAAACAAATGAAAAATGAAATTTTTAAAAATTGATTTTGCAGGCTAATCTATCTATAAATTGAAATAATTGAAATACAGTGATCCCTCGAGTATCGCGAGGGTTACGTTCCAAGACCCCTCGCGATACTTGATTTTTCGCAATATAGTGGTGCGGAAGTAAAAACACCATCTGCGCATGCGCACCCTTTTTTCCAAGGCCGCGCATGCGCAGATGGTGTTTTTACTTCCGCACCTGGCCCAGGGAAGGTTCCTTCCGACGCCCAGCAGCTGATCTGCTCGGCAGCGCCGCAGCAGCGAGGAGCCGAAGATCCGGGTTTCCCTGCCGCCCACGCAAAGGGGAAACCCCGATCTTCGGCTCCTCGCTGCTGCCGCGCCCGCCGCTTGTCCGGCCGCCGCTTGTCCGGCCGCCGCTTGTCCGCCGCCTGCCTGCCCGCCTGCCCGCCGCTCGGTGCACGAGAGAGGGAAAGTGAGAAAAAGAGGGAGAGCAAGAGGGGGAGAGATAGAGAAAGAGAGAGAAGGAAAGAAAGAAAGAGATGAGAAAGGAAGGAAGAGAGTGAGAGAGAGGAAGAAAGAGAGAGAGAGAAGAGTGCAGTATTTTTTAATTAATATTTTCTGAAAAATCACGATATAGCGTTTCACGAAGATCGAGATGGTATTATTTGTTGAAAAATCGCGATATAGCGTTTCGCGAAGATCGAGATCGCGAAAATCGAGGTATCACTGTAATTGCACACAGCTGGGGGGGTATTTTCTGAGCAAAATAAACAAATAAGCATTAATTTTTTATTTCAATTTTCATTTCATTGTGTTCAGAAATGTTCAAATTAGTATACCGGTGAAAAAAGTATTCAAAAAAACCATTCCAGTAGCTGGAACCAACCTTTTTATACTCCAGATCTAAAATGACCCGGAGGAGTAAAAAGTATATATTCTGTGAACAGAACAGATTTTTTTTTTCAGTTTGTGGTCTAGCTATGTGTTTATGGTGTGTCAGTTTGGTTTGTGTGTGTCAGAGTGGGGTGCAGCAGTTGGAGGTAGCACCATGGTTTGGCTTATGGGTGGTGGTTGTGTTTTGTCTGTGGGGTGGGTATGGGCTGAAGTCTGGTGAGAGTGATTGGTGATGGCTTCCTTTGTTGTTCTGGGTCTGGTGTCAGTTTTCATGACTGGGATTCGTTTGTTGTTTAGGGCTAATTTCCAGATGTCTGGTAGGTGGGAGGTATCATGTTGTGGGCTATTTCTCTATTTCAGTGGCTTCCATAATTATTCTTTTGTTGGAGTATTCGGTTTTGGAAATTAATTTAGTTCTTTCAAAAGCAATTTCATGTCCTGTTGTTTTGAGGTGTTGGAAAAGGGGGGAAGTTTTTTCTTCTTTTCTCACTTCTTACATATATATACAGTAGATACACATGTCCCATTACTATGCGAAATACTGCAGAGAGTTTGTTTAGGGAAAGGTCTGGCAAAACATCCAGATAACTGCTATGCAACTTGCCATAAAGCTGTTTACCCAGTTTGACACCTGTCTTTTTGCACCTGAAAGAAGAACACAGCTCTCTGTTCCTTTCCTAAATCAAAGAAGGCAGAAGACAGTGTCAACACTTTATAGTGGTATTTTAAATCTGCACAGCCACTGGAAGGCTATAAATTTCCCTTTATATTCCATATATTTTAGTCAAGCTGGGGAACTTACTTTGCATGTTCAGCACGCTGTAGTCGTTGTATGGGGAAACAAAGAGGAAGAGGAAGCGAATACCCATTTGTGAAAAGGACTGGTCCAATCAATAGCACTGTGTCCTCTTAATGAGCTTTGTTGCCTTTTTTCGTCCTCCATCTTCAACAAATGGTTCAATGAAGCTCCTTACCATTGGTTATTAATCCCTGCTTAACATCACAGAGATCTTGAAATCACTGAGAGCAACTCCTGTCAGCCAGGAAGAAGGGAAAATAACAGTAAATATACCCAGGTCCAACTCTCAAACTTAACAAGGTATATTTTGGTGGTGGGTGGAATGATGGAAGTAATAAGCAGTACAAGTCAGAACATTTTTCCATCTTTTTTATTGTAATTGCTACTATATTATATCTAACACATTCTCATCCTGCAACACATTTCTTCCAGCAGTTCAGTTATCGACTGCCTCTAAAACCTTCTATTGTAGAGATGTGCTATTTTCAACATGACATTTCTGGTCTATTTGTCGAATGCATCACCTGCTAGTTTTAGTGTGGCTGGATGATCCATTAAGAAGAGAGTCCAAGTCCAAAATGAGATGGGTGCTGCTGCCGTTGCTTTTTTAAAAAAATGCTTTCTGCTGTTCTTTTATCTCCTCTTGTGATTCTGAGGGTATTTCTCTCTCTCTCTCTCTCTCTCTCTCTTTCCCCCTCCCTTCTCCCTTTTCTCCCTCCCTTTTCTCTCTTTCTTTGTGCTACAGAACTGGTACTGAATGCTGATGAGCCATCTTTCTACTGCAGCCTTAGACAAACAATAACTTCTCATTTCAGCCTACTACACTTCTTTCAATTAGCTAATATCACGGGAACATTAAAAAAAATGATAGTGAACATCAATAAGTGAAGCAGAGCATGATGAGGATAAGGTAAAGCTAGCCAAATTTGACTAGGGTGGTGGAATACAAAAAACCCTGCACAAAGCATTGCTACAGATGGTGCCTTAAAAGCCTGAATGCTTTGGTGTCAGAGAAGGGCTCTCTTCTCTGTGGTCCATTTTGCAGTTGTCACAAACTTATCAGGCACGGAATGAGTTGCCTCCTTTAAACCTGGGGTTGTGGGACTGCAGCCTTGCTCAATCTACTCTGTTCATTTTATTCGAAACTACACCAACCAGCCAGAGGTAGGTTTTAAAAAATGTGGCTGGGGAAAAGGATGTAATAAAGCTTAAGGCCACCTAAACTGCAAAACAGGAAAGAACAAAATTAATCCATCATCCATCATCTCTTACTCCCTATGCCTGGAAGAAAATAAATCTTTGCTTCTGTATTACTGGCCTCTTCCTTCTTCTAAAAGCCATTTATTCTATCACTACCTTTATTTGCTTTATACATCAACAACTGTTCTTACCTTTTTCCTATTCTTCTTTATGTTTGTGACCATAATCCCGTCGAACTGCTTCATTTTATAATCTATGAAAGAATAATCATATTATTTCATATCTGTTAACATGGAAGCAGGGTCCACTGAATTCAAGGAGCCTTTTTTTGGGGGGGGGGGGGCAGAGCCTGATTTGTACAACTAATATACACTGCTCAAAAAAATAAAGGGAATACTCAAATAACATATCCTAGATGTGAATGAATGAAATATTCTCATTGAATACTTTGTTCTGTACAAAGTTGAATGTGCTGACAACAAAATGAAATTGATTGTCAATCAGTGTTGCTTCCTAAGTGGACAGTTTGATTTCACAGAAGTTTAATTTACTTGGAGTTATATTCTGTTGTTTAAGTGTTCCCTTTATTTTTGAGCAGTATATAAACCTTCTGTTAAAGGATGTTAGCATTTCCTGTTAAGAAATCAAGTTCAAGTTTCAGATTTACCAGTATTTATTTCTCAAATTTATGCAGCTGCCAATCTCACAAAAAGCAACTGAATAGTGTACTACAATCCAATAAAACAACTAATATTAAATATTTTTAAACCAACATTAAAAGGTAAATATTGTAAAAACAAATGTACAATTCCTAGGCAAAGAGAATAAGAATAGCCTGAGCTTAATAGTTGGAAAGCTGGCAGCCAGGGTGCAAACCTGAGCACTGTACAATGGAGTGGATTCCTGTTACTTGCCCCAACTCCTGCCTACATAGCAGTTCAAAAGCATGCCAATGCGAGTAGATAAATAGGTATCATTTTGGTGGGAAAGTAACAGCATTCTCTGTACTTCAGGATATAGTCATCCTGACCTTATGACCACAGACGTGTCTTTGAACAAGGCTGGTGCCAGGGTTCCAAATAGCAGCCAAAATTAAATCAGAGTCCAAGGCAAAGTATTCCTCAAAGTTCCAATTTATTAATAGAGCCATGTTGGCACAGAGGTACAGAGGTGCAGAGACAAAGGATGACCTTGGCTTTCTAGAAAGAATTTGCTATGGCTACATGTTAGCAACTTCATATAATCCCCCCCCCCCCCATTTTCCCACATAGGAAATACAAAGTGTAGCAGACCTAAGTTCCCAAATAAAATGGCTTCGGCCTGACAGGCGGCCTCCCCTCAGAAGAAAAATGTATCCTAAAGAAAGAGAAATAAAAATAACACAGGGGGTTAACACAGCATCACTTTCCCTGAGGAGACCTTTGGCTTATCTGGATATTTATCATGGAATTGCTTAACCAATCTGTCAGCTTTTATATCCCAATTTTTTACCCATGTAGCTTCAGACAAAGGGTACTCTTTCCAATGCACTAGATATTATCTCTGAGACCGCTTTCTAACTCATAGTTTCCAGCGACTGGTAAGGTCCCACATAAACAGTGTCAGCTGGCGGGCCAATGGGGAAGGGCCTTCTCTGTGACTACCCCAGCTCTCTGGAACCAACTACCCCCTGAAATCATCCAGACAACAGAAATAAGTCTTATGAACCGAGGTGGCACAATGGGTAGAGTACGGTACTGCAGACCACTAAAGCTGACTGCTAGATCTGCAGGTCAGTAGTTCAAATCTCATCACCATCTCACTGGCTCACCCTTCTATCCTTACAAGGTGGGTAAAATGAGCACCCAGATTGTGGGGGCAATATGCTGGCTCTATTAAAAAATGATATTGCTAACATGTTGCAAGCTGCCCTGAGTCTAATGACAAGGGCAGCATAAAAAAATCAAATAAATAATACATGGGGGTTGACAATCTAGTATTGCTTTCACTTTTTATGGGTCCATCTCTATCCATTTCCTGGAAATGTAATATTCCAGGAAGTCTAGTGAAGTTTTGTAGAATTTGGTGGCCAGAAGTTTTTCCAAGAATTGCCGCATTAGCTTTTCCTGTTCTTCTAGGATCTCACTGAAGATGAGAATGTCATCCCAATAAATTAGTACTCCCTTATACAGGTGTACAGTGGAGTACTTCATTTATGAATTGCAAAAATATGGTGGGAGACCTTGTAGTCCAAATGACCTGACTTTGAATAGGAAGCTCCCAAGAGGGCAGTTAAATGCTGCTTTCCACTCATCCCACTCTCTAATGCACATTGGTAATATGCCTCACTTAAGTCCAATTTGGTGAACACTTTGCCTTTGGCTTAGTGATTCAACAAGTCCTTCATAAGTGGGAAAGGGTATGTGTTTTTTGATGCAGATGGTATTGATCTCCCAGAAGTCATGCACAGCCTCACACACACACACATCTTCCTTCTCTGTGAAGAGTACTGAGGCTGCTACTTGAGATTTAGTGGTTGAATACATTCCCATTCCAAATTGACATAGATGTATTTTCTTAGCTTCTCCATCTCTTTATGGGACATGGAGTACATCTTTGGTTTTGGGAGCTTTTCTCCCAGCACAAATTCTATTGCAGTGGGTCAGTGAGGGGGGAGATAATTGAAATCTTCTTCACTAAAAACCCCTTCTAGACCCTGGTATTCCTTCAGCACCTGCTGGATGCATGGGCATTTGGCCTTGACTTCAGGAGCCACTGGCTGAGGATGATCTGCCCTGAGGGATTTGGCTTCTTTCAGGTGGTCCTCCGGGCTTTGGGGGGTAGTGATCCAATGCCTATGGTTAGCTTTCAATAACCATCTTCCCACTTTATAGCGGCGGTCCACTTCTCTGACCATGCAAGTCCCAATATGATTGTCTCAGGCATTTTGGTGGCAATGATGAACCTGAGGAATTAATGGTGGTGCTCTATTTGCAATTTGGGCCACTAATCCCAATTGTGAGGGAGACCGGCAGGGTCACACTTACATGCATGGTAGGGGCTGGGGGGCATGGTTGGGGCAAAGCACACAGGGGTTATCATGTGCACATTGCATTATGGATTCCAGTATGTGCACGTACACTTTATGCATATGAGAAAATGTTAATATAGGGTCAGCCAGTGAATAGGCATAAGTCAGCCAATGGAAGCTAACCACATCTGAGTGTGCAGAAATGCACGGACAGCCAATTTAATGGCTGGCTGAAAATTGTGCAGGGGCACGAAAGAACGAGTTCCCCGCTTGCCATATGAGGCATTAGAGATCTCGCGGTATTGCGAGATCGCTCTGTCAAGGCTTCGCGCTTCTGCGCATGGCATTTGGGTGCCGGGGGCATGCCAGTGCGAGATCTACAAATAGGGTTGTGCCTCCGGCATTTTTTTTCTTCTTGCTCCCGGCTCCAGAAGAAGTGGACACCCGCCTGCCCAACCCCTTTAAGGGGTTGCCCACGGGGGCCGAATAGGAATTTTTTGCGGTCTCAGCGCTTTAGTAGCAACCGTTTTTTCACCTATTCCACACTGGGGAGTGAGGATGGACTGGTTAGGGGGTGTAGTGTATTTAGTCGCAATTTGATAATTGGCTTCCCTTTGGTCACTGGGGTTGGCAGGTTAGGAGTGGAAATGGGCAGTGGTAGCAACTCCGTATTCTCCTTTAGGTCACCTTTTGAGAGATGATGGGCAGCCTCTCGGCAGGAGCTCAAGGTACCGTGCGGCCGGGGCAATTGGAGAGGGGGTGCCCTTGGGACTCACCTATCCCAATAACCAAAAGGGAATGGGATGGTGAGCCCTCCCACATGCCAAGGCGTGGCCAGGAACCAGGTGAAGGTGTGTAACCTTCACTTTGTTCAGCAAGGAGCTACGCACATAGTTGCCCAGGAAGGTTATTCATGAATTATTTCCACCTGAAATATTTTAGTGGCCTATGCAGGTCCTGGTTATTGGTTGATAATCAGCTAAAGTTCAATTAACTTTAAAAAAAGTGACCCAGCTCTTGGTGTCCGTATATTAAAGCTGTGTGCTTCTGGAAATTGATTTTTCTGCAACAAACTCTGATAGAAAAAGATTAGCCATCACTGCTCTAGCCTGAAGTTTTACTCTGTTGCCCCTTCCCACAGGTCATGCCTTCTAAGCCCCAGTGTCCCACCAAAAAATAGAGGAAATGATATAGAAAGGGCATTGCCTGAAGACCCAAATATCCTGCAATCACCCACAGATGCCTACTTGGTTTTGGAGGTATGATTCTAGGTATTCCTAAGCTGAAAGGTGGCCTGGATGTTGGACTAAATGCCTCCTGGGTGATGGTAACTTTGCCCAGTAGCTTATTTAGGTCCTCGTTGTTGCATATGGCCCATCTCAGCCACTCATGACTTCCAGCTACAGACCAGTTCTCTGTAAGCAGTGTGGTCAGAAAACTATTCCATAGGCCAATCCAGAGCAGCTCAGTAGTACAGCAAGCAAACCCCATCAAGTTTCGCTAACATTGCAAAAAAGTACAAAAGAATGAAAATGGCAAAAAGCAAATGTGACCATCCTCTTTTCCAAACCTCCAATCCAAATAGCCAAAACAATTTACTCTTCCAGGTAAGCCCCAGAAAAAGTACATACTTACAACAGTCCATAAAAGAGGGCAATACAAACACAGTTCCCACTTCCTTTTCCAGCTTAACAATGACTGGAAATTCTTTTTCAAGATGGTCAATTCTTGCCATAAAATCAGGTTTGTTTATGATTTGTCAATATTATAAAATTTGGCAAAATATTGCAAGCAAATATTTGGCAAAAAAGATGTGGTGCCATACTAAGATACTCCATGTCACATAAGATCTGATGAGCTATTACAGTATCACATACCCAGCATTCAAAGAGGCGGGAAAGGAGAGAATTGGGCCTGGACATATCTAAGCCATATAAAAGGAATAACATCAAGGGACAGACTCAAGATCATGGGAAATGATGGTAATGCTCTGTACCACACTGGTGAGGCCATATTTGGCAACCTGTTCTGGTTATCACAATACAAAAAGATGTTGAGAGCCTAGGAAAAGTACAGAGACGACATCAAAAACAATAACAGGTTGGAAGACTAAAACCTATGAGGAGCAGAAAATGGTACAATGGTACCTCTACCTACAAATGTCTCTACTTACGACCTTTTCTAGATAAGAACAGTGTGTTCAAGATTTTATTTCCTCTTCTCAAGAATCATTTTCCACTTACAATCCCGAGCCTCTGAAACTGTAACCGGAAAAGGCAGGGAGAAGTCTCCATGGGGCCTCTCTAGGAATCTCCTGGGAGGAAACAGGGCCGGAAAAAGTGGGGAGAAACCTCCGTGGGGCCTCTCTAGAAATCTTCTGGGAGGAATCAGGGCCTCCACCCTCCCTGTGGTTTACCCAATCGCACACATTATTTGCTTTTACATTGATTCATATGGGAAAAATTGCTTCTTCTTACAAACTTTTCTACTTAAGAACCTGGTCACAGAATGAATTAAGTTCGTAAGTAGAGATACCACTGTATATTTATAATAATAAAGAGAAAGGTGAGGTGAGATATGATAGCAGCCTTCCAGTACTTCAAGGTCTGCTACAGAGCATTAATTTAATTTCCATAGCTGCTGAGGACAATAGGTGGAAGCTTAGATTCAACCTGGAAATGAGGAGGAATTCTGTGACAGTAAGAAGTATTAAGCAATGGAACAGCTTGCCTCTCAGAGTTCTTAATGCTCTACTGCTGAAGGTTTTAAAAAAATTGGACAACCAGTTGTCCCAGATGGTATGACGATTCCTGCCTCAGGCAGAGAATTGTGCTAGAAGGCATCCAAGGTCCTCTCCAGTTTTATGATGCTATGATTCTGTGTATCTGTGATTTTGTGATATGTCAGAGGCGGATTCTTCCCGGTTTGGAATGGGTACCCAAACTGATAGCGATCTGTTGGTGACATCATCAAACCAGATCAGTTGGTGCTAGTGTGTGGGCGCCACCATCTTTTTTACAAAAATGAATTTTTTAAAAAATCCTTCTGAAAAATAAAAAGATGCAGTTGCCATCTTTTTTTGGGAGGAGGTTGTTGTTTTTTTAATGGATTTTTCATCACTGTGCATGTGTGTCTGCCCATGTGGCACAGGAGGGAGCAAACTGGCAGCAAGGTAATTTGTAACCCACCCCTGAAACACGTTATAGATGACAGGCAAGGGTCACTTTTATCAATGGAATGTTGTACGTCTGTAAGAAAAACTGCTAGATCAGACCTGGGCAAGGGGTGCCCCGAGGGTTGCATCTGGCCCACCTGCTGTCTGTGACTGGCCCGCCCGCTTTCTGTGACTGATCCGTGGAGGTTGGGGTCCACTCCAGTGCGTGAAAAGAGCTCACCGCGTCTGCTGGGACTCCTCCGGTTCCTGATGAATCATGAGGGAAGCCGGAATCGGGGGAGTCCCGGCAGATGCAGTGAGCTCTTTCATCCTTGCAATGGAGCGGACCCCTACCTCCTACCAAGAGCGGCCAAGCACAGAAACCACGCAAACACTCCAGCGTGGTGCACCGTGTTGCTGTAAAGCAAACAATTAGGGGTCTGTAGAGTGGGTCTGGGTGTTTAGGTCAGGCCCTCTAAAACCATCCCAATTTCTCATGCAGTCCCATGGCAAAATTAATTGCTCACCCCTGTGCTAGATAGTATTGCAACAAAAAACAATGACACACATTACACATAATTGGCTAGCAGATCAAAGTTCTGCAATACTTGTAAGTGAAAGATAATACTTCATTATTGTCACTATAGATAATATCTTTAAAGCTGACTTATCTGAGAAAAAAAATCTTCAAAACTCCTACACATATTATATTACAAAAATATAATATATACACATATTTCCACGTAATGTATCAAATTGCAATAGAACTAAACAAGTATGATAATGGAATCTGATTGAGTATTCTTTTAAGGATAGGAGATAGGGTAAATTAAATTGGACCACAGAAATCTCTCTTTCCCCCACCCCTCTCTCTCTCTTTCACACAGAAACATTAGTTAGGCAATGTAAAGCACTCTGGGAAGCTAGTTTTTGTCTCATTAGGAAAAAAAATATATGCATCCAGGGATTGAAAATAGTTCACAGAATTCAAACTTGTTTGACCTTAAGTGGCAGCAAAGGAAGAATGGGGGCCAATCTCCATTCTCATCTCCATTCTCTGTAGAGGATACCACTGTGTTAACATCTGGACAAGCTGCCCTATCCTCAGCTATGTACAGTATTAGCGGCTGGTTCAGAAATGCAATGAAACAAACCAAGTGGCTTGGAATCCACACTCCCTGATGGGACTCTGAAATGTAAAAAAACAACAAAATATTTATTGAACATACTGTAACGAGTGTGATGTAATAAAGAAAATCCCCTCCCTCCAGTGCTAGTTTTGTATCAGAATGAAATTAAGGGATTTAAACTTTGTTCCCTGAAGGTTGGGGAGTGTGTGTGTGTGTGGGGGGGGGGGGGTTGCATGGTTGTTTGTTGTTGTTAACCAAGACTTCAGGGTATTTTTTTCCCCGTCCATGAATTTTCATCCTGACCTGCTGGATGACCTTGGATTTCATTATTATAATCTCCAGAGCAGCCCTACCATTAGACATGGTGAATTAGCTGCCTCCAGCAGATGTTGGAAAAGAAGTGATAATTCCCCACCCATATCTTATGAGTTCGACAGCTCTTCTTATCTGTGTAGGGAAGTAGGGAGGGGAACTATACTTGCAATGGAGTATGCTTTGTTCTGTATTTCGATAAAGAAGCAAACTATACTAGAGCACTCATGTCTGCCTCAGGTTCCATGGCTTGGCCTGGATAAGTTTGAATAAATCATAGAGATGGAACAACCATTTGGGCATCCTACCCCATTATCAGTGGTAAAATCCAAACTAAAGAATCTCAGACAGATGGTTATTTAACTACTGATTCAACACATCCAGTGAAGCATAGCCCACCACTTCTCTGAATAATTGTTTTCACTGTCAAATTGTTTCTGTGGTTTGGACATTTATTTTAAGTGCAAATCTGACTTTCTGTAACTGAATTATTCTGTAGTGTTAGAGGAGAGAACACATAGCTCAGGGTTGAGATATTGGAATCTCTGTGCTTTCTGATCATGATTTTATTTTTGCAAAGGTTTTATTACTAATCTAGGCAACATTTTTAGTGGAGATAACAAAAGGAGTAATGATGACACATTAATGTCAACAATTCTATTCCCTTATGTCAAAGCAGGGGTGAAATCCAGCAGGTAATGACAAGTTCTGGAGAACTGGTAATGGAAATGTAGAGTAGTTTGGAGAACCAGTAGCAGAAATTTTGAGTAGTTCAGAGAACTGGCAAATACCCAGAACTGGTCCCAGAGTGGGGTGGGAATGGAGATTTTGCAATATTCTTCCCCTAGGAGTGGAGAGGGAATGGGAATTTTGCAGTATCCTTCCCCTGGAGTGGAGTGGGAATGGAGATTTTGCAGTATCTTCCCCTGCCCTGAAACAGTTTCTTCCCATGATTTAGGAATTACAATTCTGTTGAGACAACCTAAAACTGTATTTACCACCTTTGAAGCTACATCATACTGCTATGTTCAGTGAGCAATCAACTGCCATTCCAAAAGTATTATCACCAAGATAGATTTCTATCATCCTCTACAGACATATTTCCTTGCTGAGGAAGTTTTTTGAGTTAAGAACATTCACCTTGTGTCCATTAAAATTCATTCTGTAACTATCTTTGAAAATATCTTTGAATTTCATTTGTGTTCTCCAGGTATTAGCTACATCATTCAGATTGGTGTTATTTGCAGCCTTGATAAGCATGCCCTCCACCTCTTGATCCAAGTCATTAATGAAAATATTGAAAAGCAGAAGACCCAGGAAAGAGCCCTGTGGGAGCACACTTGATTCCTCTCTCCAAATTGATGAGGAACCACAGATAAACACTCTTTGAGTGTGATTTTCAAGCCCCCTAGGTATCCACTTAATTATCATGCCACCCAGACAACCTTTAACTAGTTTGATAATCAGTATATCATGGAGTACTGTTGTGAAATGCTTTGCTAAAGTCAAGGGTTATTATCGGCACAGCATTTCCTCAATCTATTAAGGAAGATGCCCTGGTTTTGTTGTTGTTGTTGTTGTAAATTCTGGAATGACCTTAAAAAATCTCTGCTGACTGATAGCAATTTTTATTTTGTTTTGTGGTGCTTATAAACAGATCTCTTTCTCGTGAATTAAGGCAAATATATGTGTCTTGGGATGATGTTGCAAGATCCAGTCTGAATCGGTCATCGGGACCAAAGGTTTATTCTACCAGCTTTCAGGCTGATGTTGAAAGTTTCCATCTTCAGGGAATTTCTCTCACTCCAGAAGTTCCTTTTTTCAAGTAGAATCTCCCAACGCCATGATGGCGAACCTTGGGCATGTATGCCAGAGGTGGCACGCTAAGCCATATTGGAGAGCACACGAGATGTTGCCCTGTGTTCGCTCCAGCACACATGCGCACACTGGCCAGCTGGTTTTCGGTCTTGGAAAAGGCTGTTTCACCCTCCAGATACTTCTGAGAAGCTTCCTTGAAGCCCCAGAGTCCAAAAAAAAAAAAATGCCCAACAGACAAACTGGAAGTTTGGGAAAATGCACTTCCAGTCTGCCCATTGTGCTGGGGGGTTTTCCACTCTGGAGGGTTCAGGGAAACTTCCTGAAGCCCCAGAGTGCAAAAAAACCAGCACAACGGGCAAACCGGAAGTGCATTTCCCCAAACTTCCAGTTTGCCCATTTGGCCATTTTTTTCATTTCTCAGGCTTCAGTGAGGCCTGTGCACATGCACAGAGACAGGGGAGGGGGACTGTGTGCATGGGCGGAGGCAGTTTGGGGAAGGTGTGCTTGCATGAGAGGGAGGGAAGGGGTGTGGGAATGTGCACACATCCTACCACACCCACACACACCCTTTCGACATGTGAACCAAAAAAAGGTTCGCCATCACTATCCTAAAGCATCAGTGTCTGATTGGATGTAATTCTTAGGGTCATCCTTTCCAGTTTTGAAAGTAATTCTTAGGATCCCCCTCTTTCCATTTCCCCCCAAATCTATCCATACTTCACCACTTCTAAATTTCTCAAAGATAATAGGTACGTTTTGAACTAGATCACCAGCTACTTTCTTCAGTATCCCCAGATGCTTCCTCCTAGAAATTTAACTTATTCAAAATATATAACTCTTTAACAATGTTTCCGGCAATATTAAACTGCAGTCCTGCCTCTTCATCTTATCCTAGTTTGTTTTTAGTTTTTTTAATTGAAGAATTAAGCCCAAGAAGGAACTGACTAGCTCTGCCTTTGTATTTTGTATAGCTTTGTATTTTACTGTTTTTATAGAGCAGCCAGTGTACCGATTCTTTTTATTGTGAACATATTTGGTAGCTTCCTCTTTCTTTCCTTCTCCTTACTATTTTTATAATCTTTCACTAACCTAAGATCATTCATACACCAGGGTATGCTTCTATCCTGGCTGTCTCGTTCTCTTTTTTGATCTGGTCTTTTTTTCCCTTCCATTTTCTGTACGTGCCCATTTCTATTCTTTCCATTCCTGCCCAATGGAATTTGGAAGGAATTATTTAAAGCATGCTGGGACTTGTCTGTCTGGCAATCTATCATCAGAAGTAAAACAGAACCATACTGGGGTAGTGAGGAAACTAGGAAAGAAATATAAGGGAGTGGAAATCTTCAGTGCCTTATTTCCTACCATGGGAAAGCAGCTCAACTCCCATCATTTAAAGTCCCTTTTCTTTCTGAGGCAGAAATAATATATGCAGCCCACTCTGTGCTTTCCAGCATACAGATATACTCACATATAGAGAGATACAACACAATGGGGAATGGTGGGGCCTTACAGACACAAATGCAAAGCAAATAGAGAAGAGCCTTGTACTGACATATAAACAGAGCCAACACATATGAATTTATTCTCATCAATCCCTAGTGAGCAAGTATGCACATATACATGAACATCAAACAAACAGGTACCCACATAATCATATGCAACAGCTTACTTGGATACACAAAGGAAAATATCTCAGTCTCCTATGAACCCTCTAAATATTAGTAGGTAGGTGGAATGTATAAGGCTCCCCCCCCCCAAATATCAATGAATAATTTAACAGACCCATTTCAGCAAATCTTCCATTTTCCACCATGTACACTTTTTGTAACTGAAGTCTCTATTTAGATTTTCATTTCTGCACAACCAGATTCAATTTAAAGCCCTCCTAAGCAAGCTTGCAGCACTTTGCCCCAAAATATTTTTAGTCTTTGTAAGGTGCACTCCATTTGTTTCTTAGAAACATAGAAACGTGGAAGTCTGACGGCAGAAAAAGACCTCATGGTCCATCTAGTCTGCCCTTATACTATTTTCTGTATTTTATCTTAGGATGGATATATGTTTATCCCAGGCATGTTTAAATTCAGTTACTGTGGATTTATCTACCACGTCTGCTGGAAGTTTGTTCCAAGGATCTACTACTCTTTCAGTGAAATAATATTTTCTCATGTTGCTTTTGATCTTTCCCCCAACTAACTTCAGATTGTGTCCCCTTGTTCTTGTGTTCACTTTCCTATTAAAAACACTTCCCTCCTGAACCTTATTTAACCCTTTAATATATTTAAATGTAGTTCATCCAATAACACACACCATGATCCCAGCAACTAGATTTCTCAATGGTAGGCCACCATTGATTTGCAGCATTCTTATTTCATTTATAGGTCCTCTTCCATGGACCAAAATGGTGGATGAAAATCCTATCTCTATTCCCAGGCTATTGAATGTTAGTTCACAATTTTCAAGCCTGCGTTGATATTGTTGTCAATGTTCTTTGCAGCATTTTTAGTCTCATGTGTCTTTAGTTGCAATGAAGGGATAATTGTCAGGGGACCCAATAAATCTTGAAAATTATGTCAACATCCCTATTCCTTTTCTTTCACTTTATGAATCAATGAATCCTCCACTCGAAACAGAGACTAGACTTTCAATCCTGGGCCTAGAAAGCCTAGAACTAAGACGCCTTAAACAAGATCTAAGTATTGCCCACAAGATCATAGGCTGCAACGTCCTGCCTGTCAGCGACTACTTCAGCTTCAACCACAACAACACAAGAGCATGCGACAGATTTAAACTTAATATTAACCACTCCAAACTTGACTGTAAAAAATATGACTTCAGTAACCGAGTTGTCGAAGCGTGGAACTCATAACTGGACTCCATAGTGTCATCCCCAAACCCCCAACTCTTTACCCTTGGATTATCCACGGTTGATCTATCCAGATTCCTAAGAGGTCAGTAAGGGGCAAGTACAAGTGCACTAGAGTGCCTTCCGTCCCCTGTCCGATTGCTCTCCTATATCTCCTATAGCTTTCTTCTATTCCTATATCTCTTCTATTCTTTCATTGATATGTTCTATTCCTATAACTTCTATTCTATTCTTTCTTAGATATATTTTACTATGAGTATATCCTCTATCCTTCATCAAGTATTTTACTATGTATATACCCACTAAAACCCTCACTGTGTATTGGACAAAATCAATCAATAAATAAATCTGGTCAGCATACATTTGCTTCAATTCATTTTAGAAGTGAGTTGTGGATTATCATAACTCCCCCTTTTGTTTCTTATAGCACTCATTTGTATCATTTTGCTTTGTAGAAATCCATTGTCCTTTCTCGTTCGGCAGCATTTCTTTTTCTTCTCTGAGAACTAAGAGCTAGTTTTACCAGAGTCTGAAGATTGTTTTTCAGTTCCAAGGATGTAAAATATATTCTATGCCTCTTGCTTCTAGTTATTACTCTCAACTGTTAGGCTTGCTGCTCTGTCTGACTGTTTTTCCTACAGAGAGTTGTGCCTACTGACAGATTTTGTGATAGATCTTTCTTTGTTTGAATTGATAAACTTTTGTTCTTTCCTACCAGCTGAAGTATATCTATTTGCTGCTCCAATCCTTTGACTTTTTCTTTAAGGGCTGCTACAAATTTCATTCAGTATAAATATATCCCAAAATTGTTTTCAGGCAGAAAAACAAACTTACTATAGACCTTGTGAGTTACATCTGCTGCTGTACTTTACAAGCTAAAGTTGAATTAAACAGAGAAATAAAAGCCTCAGATTTTCAGACGAGTCAATTACCAAATCTTGAAGGGGAAAATTAGGGATTCCTTTTAAAACTTTCCTAACTAACTCTTGCTTGGGTAACTCTTTGCTTACTTAGTGTGTTACTCCCCGGAACCTGGCTTTTTTTATATCATTCTTAGAGTCTCTACAAGTCAGAAATTCCTTCATTTTCTTTGAGGCCTTAAAAATCCAAGACAATTTTCATCTTGAATATTCACTAGATTTTGCACTATGGTTTTTTTTTAAAAAATCCTATTCAACTTGCCCTTTGAATTATCTCTGTTCCCAGCCAGTGTTATGAACTAAGGAATTCCTACACCAAGAGTGTCAAAATGGATTTCTTGTAGGGCAGGATCAACATTGTAATTCTTCTCCATGGGCCATTGGGGGGGGGATGCATACCTACTACAGCACCCTTCCAGCCACCATGGGGCATGGGGAGCACATACCCCTGTGTCCTGTTTTGGCTGCTGGACCAGTCCTTTGCTATTTGCAGGTTGGCCTCATGGGCCAGATTTAATCACCACACAGGCTGAATCTGGCTCGCGGGCCTTGCCTTTGACACTTCTGTCCTACATGATTGTCATGACCAATCCACACAGAGAAGCCCACTTTAGCTGTAATACATGATATTTTCATATATGGTTGTTGTTGTTATTATTATTATTATTATTATTATTATTTTTTTTTTTTATTTATTTATTTATTTATTGGATTTCTATGCCGCCCCTCTCCGCAAACTCGGGGCGGCTCACAACAATAATAAAAACAGCACAGTACATGTTTTTTAAATCCTTACTGGATGAAGGACTGCAATCAATGGGTAAGAACAATTCTTTATTGAACAAGAGGTAACGGTTACAGAACAGAAACCAGACAAAACATGGCCGTGCTTGGCAGCTATATATATGCCGGGCTGCCAGGCTGAGCCAACCAATGACCTTGCAGTATTTTCCCGCCCAAGGAATGTGGGGCCTAACTGTCCTCTGGACACAACAGTTATCTAAGCCAGTTTCCTCGATCCAGTTTTCTGGATGCACATAATATACTTATCAATAGGTTAATCATAAGAATTCAAGAAAAAAAACTCTTGCCCAATCAAGCCACTAATCCATCTGTTTTTGGTATTCTATGTCATATGGTGGCCATCTGGATGTTTTGGGGAAACTGGCTTACAAAACTATATCTCCCCCCCCCCCCAAAATAAAAAGTTGCCTCCTAACAACCAGAATACTGCTGTGAAGAACAGCCATAACATTTTAGCCATTTGTAGATAAACCCTTCACTAAACCTGTCCATTTTAAAACCAAATTGGCAAATATTACTGCAGCTATTGGCAATGAATTCCACAATTTAACAATGTAGTTATGTGAAACCAGAATTTCCATCTGAGTGCCCTGGACCTCCTATGACTCTACTGCTGGGGCTGGGTTTGGATACAATTTAGTCACATCTCAGGAAAAGACAAGTCGGCTAAGAATGCCAATGTGATTTTACATGGTGAAAGTTCATAGAGATGTTAAGCATGGGTGCCATTTATAACCTTATGTTTCCTTATAAGCATCCATATTTCACTTCAAATCCTGCAAGGGCAAATGACATTATTAATGTTTTTTAAAGAAACCAGGTGGGTGATATAGCCAAGAAATAAAGTGTTAATGTGGGAAATCATATCTACATACCTGTTTGCATGGTTGAGTCCTCCGAAACTGATTTCCAAAATTGAGTCCTGCAAACACTCATTTATTCAAACAAATGTGTTATTTACTTTCAAAAGGGAGAGGAAAAAGAGAGATGATGGTTATTTAAATTTTCTGTCTGAAAGCATTGTGTAAAGTAAATCTCCCTTGACTTGTTACTGTCAGTTGCCAATCTCATTATTTTAAGCTCAGACTGCTGAACTCCTGCTGTGGCATGATGAGTGCTAGGAGAGATATTAGGAAAATAAAAGGAAGAGTACAAAAGTCAGCAGGAATCCCAATTCGAGAATCGTTCCGAGAAACTCCATCTGGTCTCTGCAGCCGCAGCTTCAAACCCTGATAGTGGGTTTATAGCACCTCTCTGTGGCCTCTTGTTGAGCTGCTACTTTTATTATGAAATGAAAATATTGGATCTTTTCCTTCCTTTTCTTTAGTAAACAATATGTGTCTTTTAAATCCAGAGGGAAGACTCCTATTCCATTTCAATTGGACTAATGATTTTTATTTATGAATGAATGAAGGGATAAATGTGGCAGAGCAAAATGAAGGAAGAAGATACTGGCTGTTATGTTCCTGTATAAGTTACTATCATATGGTTAACTGAACACATTAATGAAAGGAGAGAATAAATTTTGGAGTCTTTTTTTCAGGAGACAATGGATGTGTTTTTATCATTATATGATGTTTATGTACCTGTACTTTTTCCTTTAGCAGATATAGTCTGGCATGCTGATATAAAATAGACCAGTGATGGTGAACATTTTTTTCCTTGGGTGCCGAAAGAGCATGGGTGCATGCTATTATGCATGCGTGATTGCCCACACCCATAATTCAATGCCTGTGTAGGGCAAAAACAGCTTCTTCCGCCCTTCAGAGCCCTCTGGGGGCCGGAAATGCCTGTTTCCCAACTTCTGGTGGGCCCAGTAGGCTCATATTTTGCCCTCCCCAGGCTCCAAAGGCTTTCCTGAAGCCGGGGGGAAGGTAAAATGCCCTCCCCCAACTCCCGGAGGCTCTTTGAAAGGCAAAAATGCCCTCCCAGAGTCTCTGTGCAAGCCAAAAATCAGCCGGCCAGCACACACATGCACATTGGAGCTGAGCTAAGACAACTGCTCATGTTCCAGCAGATATGGCTCCGCGTGCCAACTGTGGCACCCGTGCCATAGGTTCGCCATCACTGGAATAGACTATTCAGGTTGTGTGATAACAGCCTTATTTAGGACTGAGTAACAGCCTTATTTAGGACTGATAGACCTGACTCTCTTGCCCACAATCCGGCAGAGTCCCTGTTGATGGCCTGGAATAAGGCCTGATCAGAGGCTCTAAAGCGGATTGCACCTTTGCAACCTCTTTGTGGTAGTGGATCCAGGAGAGCGTCTTGGTTTACCAAGGAGCTCCGGGAGATGAAACACTAGAAGAGACAGCTGGAGCGGCGGGAAGGCCAGCAAATTTGAATCTTACCGAACACTGTTAAGAGCCTTGATTAGGACTTATCTAGTGGAATATGGGCGGCAAAATGTTCACATTTTTCCACACTTATTGCATCCGCAGAATCACACCCAGCTGCCCCTTCAGGGTGACCCATTGCTTTCTTAACATGGAGGGCACGGAGGAGCCCTTATAGGGCAGAGCTGAGGAATTTGTTCAGTTTCTTGAGGATGAAGTCACTCAGATTCGGATAGATCTGGACTTCGATTGGGCAATCTTCACTGAGATGACAGGGCAAGTCTTAGTCCTATTGTGTGGGACGAGTTCAATCCTGTGACAAGGCCATAGGAATGATGAGCACTTCCATTTGTTTACTAGACCCATGTCCCTCCTGGCTAATCTCTGCCTGTTAGAAAGTGACACTAAGGCTAGTTCCAGCTTCTTTGAGTGAGGAGTCTTTCCTGCAACCATTAAAGGATGCTGTGGTGAGACCCCCTCCTCAAGAAGCCTTCCCTGGGTCCAGCTGATTTTAAAAACTATTGTCCAGTCTCCAACCTACCCTTTATTGGAAAGGTTGTTGAAAAAGTGGTGGGGCTCCAGCTGCTACATCTCTGGATGAAACCGACTATCCAGACCCTTACCAGTCTGTTTTCAGGCCTGGTTAAAGCACAGAAACTGCTTTGGTCATACTGATGAGTGACCTCTGGCAAGTTCGGGATAGAGGTCATTCCTCTATCCTAGTGACCTTTCAGCGGCTTTTGATACAATTAACCATGGTATCCTTCTGCGACGACTAGGGGACGTGGGGATAGGAGGCACCATATTATGATGGTTCTCCTCCTATCTCTCCAGTTGATCACAGTCGGTGTTGGTAGGGGGGCAGAGGTCGACCACTAGGCCCCTCTTTTGTGGGTGCCACAGGGCTCAGTTTTCTCTCCTCTCCTATTTAACATCTACATGAAACCACTGGGTGAGATCATCCAATGGCATGGGATGAAGTATCAGCAGTACGCTGATGATACCCAGCTTTACATCTCCATCCCGTGCCAGTTCAGTGAAGTGGTGGATGTGATGTGCTGGTGCCTGGATGCTGTGTTGATCTGGATGGGAGTTAATAAGTTCAAGCTCAACCCTGACAAAACTGAGTGGCTATGGGTGTGGCCTCCAAAGGACTATACCATTTGTCCATCCTTAGTTTAGGGGTGGAAACATTAACCCCCTCAGAATGGGTTTGCAATCTGGGTGTCCTCCTAGATCAGTGATGGCGAACCTATGGCACGGGTGCTACAGGTGGCACACGGAGCCATATCTGCTGGCACGTGAGCCATTACTGTAGCTCAGCTCCAACATGCATGTGCTTGACAGCCAGCTGATTTTGGGCTTGCCTGGAGGGTCTGGGAGGGAATTTTAAGCTTCTGGAGAGTCTCCAGGGAGATGTGGGGCAGTATTTTTGCCTCTGGAACCAGAGAAGGCCGAAAACGGGCCCACCGGGCCCACCAGAGTTTGGGAAATGGGTTGTTTTGGGCCTCCAGGGGGGCAGGGGAGGCCGTTTTTGCCATCCCCAGGCATTGAATTATGGGTGTGGGCACGTGCACATAGGCTTTCGGCACACGAAGAAAAAAAGGTTCACCATCACTGTCCTAGATCCTCAGCTGAGACTAGAACAACATCTCTCAGCTGTAGCTAGGAGGACTTTTGCACAGGTTCACCTAGTTCACCAGTTGCGACTCTATCTGGATCAGGAGTCCCTTCTTGTGGTCACTCATGCCCTTATCACCTCTCGACTATTGTAATGCACTGTACATGGGGCTATCCTTGAAAAGCATTTGGAGACTACAATTGATCCAGAATGTGGCTGTGCAAGCTCCTCCAAGGGCATTTCCATAACATCATTGATTCCATATATCCAACTTATTCATTGCCTGTCTCTACTATCCTTAATCTTGCTAAACACAATATTTTTCCCTAAATCATTATGTGCTCAAAATATGTGGCTTTCTGTTTGCTTCAGGGAAGCAATCATTCCTGCTATGGTATTCTTAAAAACTAGCTTCAGATCCATAATTCAAGATTATCTATGCTTTTTCTCAGTTTTATTAATTAGGTTTGCTATAACAATCACTTCTTGAGCTATACTCAACTTGTGGTCATTGAACTATTATTTATGTTATTATTATTTATTATTATTAGTTATTGGATTTGTATGCCGCCTCTCTCCGCAGACTCGAGGCGGCTAACAACAGTGGTAAAACAACATGAACAATCCAATTAATAAAAACAACTAAAAAACCCTTATTATAAAAAACCAAACATACACACAAACATACCATACATAACTTGTAATAGCCTAGGGGAAAAGGATAACTTAACTCCCCCATGCCTGGTGACAAATTATTTATGTTCTTGTTTAAGTTTGCTATTACCTTCTTTCTTAAGATTAAGATTAATTTTATCTTTAATTCTGTAACACCGTTCCAACTTTATCCTTGAGCTCCAGCAAATAAAACTTTCTACAACCATCATTTCTTTACCATCAATTCTATTTGACTAAGCATATAGGTTGATATGAACATGGATTTTTTTTTTTTGCATTTTCAATTTCCAATTTCATAACAAATCCCCGTTAATTCTTCTTTGCTGCTAGCTAATAGTGGTATTATCTGCATACTATCAGCATTTCTTTTAATCCTATCATTTTTATAACGTTTGCCATATAAGTCACATAAGTACAGAAGCTAAGTGTCACCATGTCCCATTTCCTTCTCTATTGCTATTTTGCTATTTAAAATGCCTCACAATTTATATCTCATAAGTTTAACATTATTGGAATGAGCATATTTTTTCTGATCTTGTGGCGATCTATAATCAGAATAAGATTTCAATTCCAAACCACTCTGTTTTTTAAAATTCAGTTTTTACTGACACATCTTATTCTACAGAAGAATTCATATAATATACTAAGTCAAAAACCTAGAAGAAATCACTGATTATTCAGCATAAAAAGTGAACTAGGTCAACATGAAGTGATGAAATTGGGAAATAACCTCTAGAAAGGCTTTATTTGAAATGTTTAAAATGGTTTCTAAGAATGCCCTAGGGATTCATGTCAAAAGTCAAGGAATATATTAAGTTCAGGAAGACTATTATGTTTTGTTCACTCTAGTTCTTCAGACAATGAAAACTCCAGAGGTACACACATTTCACCCAGGGGTTAATTTCCTAGAATTGAGTTACTGGAAGCTTATGTTATTTAATACTATATCATTTATTTATAGTGGGGTTCCCCTGTGTGTGTTTTTTAAAGAAACTGTAGTTGGTTTTTTTGGTGTTGAATTTATTGTATTGTAAGCCAGCCAGAGTTACTTTGGATAGTGAGATGGGTGGCATATAAATTTAACAATGTTGGAGAGAGACTGGCCAAGCTACAGGAGTCAAATGAGGAATTGGTCTGGAATCCCTATTTGGCCACAAGAGGACAATATCTGACCTCCCCTTGAATGCCATGAAAACTTATCTAACCTTACCCTGGCACAAACTGTCAGTCTGAGAAGATTCCTATCCATATTCTTCAGCAATAAAACAGCTGATTAAACTTTTTACTGGTTATTTGCACTCAACAAACAAACAACTTTAGATTGTGTACTAGAACATTTTACAAGATGAGAGTACAGGTGGGACAAAAAGGTGTCCATTCAAATATTTCTTGTGAGTTATTTATGAATCATCTGCAATGCTATTTTTTTCCCTCCAACCAGTTTCAGTTATTATTGCTCATAGATCTTTTACAATCAGAAATGTCCAAAATTTCTTTGGAAATTCAGTATCAATAGTTTCAATCAGGATAAAGTTCTCCTTACTGTGATAAATATTGTGATTTAATGAAGCCTACCCCAACTTGATAACTTTCAGATGTATTTCTGAATGTATGGATGGAGCCGGGGTGGCGCAGCAGGTAGAGTGCTGTACTGCAGGCCACTGAAGCTGACTGTAGATCTGAAGGTCAGCAGTTCAAATCTCATCACCGACTCAAGGTTGACTCAGCCTTCCATCCTTCCGAGGTGGGCAAAATGAGGACCCAGATTGTGGGGGCAATAGGCTGGCTATGTTCAAAAGTGCTATTACTAACATGTTGTAAGCTGCTCTGAGTCTAAGGAGAAGGGCGGCATAAAAATAGAATAAATAAATAAATAAATAAATAAATAAATTAATTAATTAATTAATTAATTAATTTCTGGCTTGGAAACTGAAAGAGTTGCAGTTCCAACATAGGAAGAAGTAAGTGAATTTTTAAATTATGCCCAGTACTTGGCTTCTTTTAATTAATGCTTACTTCTTATTATTACATCTAACTCTTTCTTTGTCATATGCCTTTTCATAAAGAAGATGGTACCTGGCAGGTATCTCTAGGTAAGCATTACTGCCTCTACTGATGTATATCTAAAACAATTTTTATGGTCTTCAGAATCTGAATAAGGACTTACTTCACAGAAAATAGAGTAGAAGTAATATTTGGAATTGTTTAATAATCTGTCCTTCATTCCTTCTCTCCTTCCGTCTTTCCATTCTTCCTCTATATACCGTATTTTTCGCTCCATAAGACGCAGTTTTTTTCCTCCCAAAGTAGGATGAAAAATCAGCCACGTCTTATGGAGCGAAGATGCAGGCAGGGAGGGGGGGGAGGCGCTGGAGCAGAGGGGGCGGCGGCGATATACTCATCTGGAGACCGCCGCCTCTGTCGCCGCCTCTCCTCTTCCCAACCCCGAAGAGAGCCGCGCCTTTCGGCCTCCGGAAGTGCTGGGCCGGGGGACGCCTCCACCCCGCAGGTTTAGGAGGCGGAGCGGCACCAGAGGAGCGTTGGCGGTTCCGAGCCTTTGGGAAGGCTACGGGAATCGCTTCAGGAGGCAGGGAGGTCTCTAAGACCCAAAACCCAGCCAGTCGCTCGCAGCCGGCCGCCGCCTGTGCAAAGTTTGGCTGCGAACTCGGCTGGCTAGCTGCTGCCTGGCCCCCTCCCTCCCGGAGGAGGGTCTCCCTTCGCACCATCAGCGGCGCTCCCCCCGCCAGCCAGCCAGCCAGCCAAGCCCCGCGCCCGCCGGAGCCGGCTCTTCGCTCTCCCCCCGCCGCCCACCGCGTTTGCAGGAGGTGGGGAGGGTCGGGCGGCCCGCCAAGGCCAGGAGGGACGCCGCTGTCCCCCCTTCCCTCTCTCCGCCCGCCGCTGCGCCTCCTGCTGAGCCCCCTCGGCCCCGCGCGGCACCTGTCAGAGGAAGCTGCCCTGTCCCGGCCAGGATCCGGGGGCGAGGTCGTCGGGGTTTGAGGGGCCCTAAACCGCCCACAGCAGAAAAACAGAAAAAATAAGGGAGAAAGAAAGAGAGAGAAAGGAAGAGGAGAGATAGAAAGGGGGAGAGAGAAAGAGGGAGAGATAGAGAAAGAGAGAGAGAAAGAGAGAGATACAAAGAGAGTGAGTGAGAGAAGGAGAGATAAGAGAGAGAAAGAAAGAGGGACAGAGAGAAAGAAAGAGAGGGACAGAGAGAAAGAAAGAGAGGGACAGAGAGAAAGAAAGAGAGGGACAGAGAGAAAGAAAGAGGGACAGAGAGAAAGAAAGAGAGGGACAGAGAGAAAGAAAGAGAGGGACAGAGAGAAAGAAAGAGAGGGACAGAGAGAAAGAAAGAGGGACAGAGAGAAAGAAAGAGAGGGACAGAGAGAAAGAAAGAGAGGGACAGAGAGAAAGAAAGAGGGACAGAGAGAAAGAAAGAGAAGAACAGAGAGAAAGAAAGAGAGGGTCAGAGAAAGGGAGAGGAGAGATAGAAAGGGGGAGAGAGAAAGAGGGAGAGATAGAGAAGGAGAGAGAGAAAGAGAGAGATACAAAGAGAGTGAGTGAGAGAAGGAGAGATAAGAGAGAGAAAGAAAGAGGGACGGAGAGAAAGAAAGAGAAGAACAGAGAGAAAGAAATAGAGGGACAGAGAAAGGGGGAGGAGAGATAGAAAGGGGGAGAGAGAAAGAGGGAGAGATAGAGAAGGAGAGAGAGAAAGAGAGAGACACAAAGAGAGTGAGTGAGAGGAGAGATAAGAGAGAGAAAGAAAGGGACATAGAGAAAGAAAGAGAGGGACAGAGAGAAAGAAAGAGAGGGACAGAGAGAAAGAAAGAGGGACAGAGAGAAAGAAAGAGAGGGACAGAGAGAAAGAAAGAGAGGGACAGAGAGAAAGAAAGAGAGGGACAGAGAAAAAGAAAGAGAGGGACAGAGAAAGGGAGAGAGAGAAAGAGAAAGAAAGGTAGAGAGAAAGAGGGAGAGATAGAAAGAAAGAGAGAGGGGGGCTTGTTTGTATATTTTCCCAATTCCCCTAGGGCAGTGTTATTGTAATAAATATTTTAGCCTACTTTTTGGCTCAAAATATTTTTTTTTCTATTTTCCTCCTCTAAAAACTAGGTGCGTCTTATCAGCAGGTGCGTCTTATAGAGCGAAAAATACGGTAATATGAGTATCATCTTGTAATTGTCAAAATTCAAATGAGTTTAATATTGTAAGAAACTGTATCTTTGGATATGTACAAATTATACTCGACAAAGTTAATTCACCTTAAAAGTTCATATATTCATGATTAATTTTAAAAGAAAACCTCCTGGAATTTCAAGGTTATAAAGTGAAATAGTTCAGAATATGTCAAGGACCATTAACAAAAGCTCTCTCATTTTGAGTTTTAAAAGATTATACAAAATCCTTTGTATAAAGACGAGGAGCATAGGTCAGTGACCTCAAAGACTCCATCCTTTTCCCCATAATGAAACATTCCTACTGAAAATTCCTGCAATTCAAATGAAAAATTATCATTTTAAATGCTTAGAGGTCTCGCTAATTTAGTAGAATTAGGTCTAACTCTTATGAGTTCTTTCTTGCCTGCCGCCTCTAGTTTCTTCTGTTTTTGCAGAGGTCACTCAAGGAGTATAGCAAATGACTACTGTAATAGGAACAGATAAGAGATTTTTGTATTTATTTTAAAGCTGAAATCAGCTTCTCTATTCTTTGAACTGTAAGCTTCTTTATGAATTTCATCCAGACAATTTATGTTAAAATGACTTATAAAAGCAAAGAGCTGTGATATGACCATAGAATCCAAATGGTATTTATTGCCCATTGGGAATTTTATGAATGGGATAGGGGATGGAGAAAAGACTTCAGCTTAATAAGTCATTCTAAAAACGGATTGTTGGATAAGCTGTTTGCTAGTTTTATTGGTACTGTACTTCTTTCATCTAGAAACAATGTCCTTGATATGTTCCGTATTTTTAGCAAGGACTAGGACTGGAGTCAAATTTTAATTCTCTAAGGCAAGTGAGCAGCAATGAGAACTGAGACATTAAACCAAATGTTGTATCTTCCTTCCCACAGAATGTCCTTGTTGCCCTGGAAATGTGGTATATAAGAAGCTAAACCATTAAGGAGTTATCTCAGCTTGCCAAGGCACAATCTTTCCCTATGTTAAATGGTTTTCTTTTCCCACAGCAATCTAAATCAAATGCTTAAAAGCAGTTATTGGAGAACACTAACCAAAATGTAAGTGAGCCATATAAGACAGATTGACGACACCTCAGTGCAGTTGTGCAAATAACCATAAGCAAATGCCCTCATTTGAAGAGACATGCAAAATTTAAAATGTTGCTCTGTTCTTTGTTTAAAAAAATACTGTGGAAAAAGATTTAATTATTTTTGTAAATAACTGAGAGAATCTTTGTTTTCCAATCCAAAGTTACAGTGCAGTAGGAAGAATCTTGACCTGCTTAAAAGATAGAAATATCAAGTAAGGTAGGACAAAGGTGTAGAGAAAGAGATAGAAGTCAATAAAGAGTTAGCTAGCATAGAGCAAGTAAAGATTATTTTGCATCACGGTTGTGAGGAAAAAATAAGTCTCTATTCTTTCAGTTTGATGGGAGAGAGTGGAAATGGGAATAAAACAAATGTAACTAGAACAGATGTAAGCATTTACCTTTTATAGCCCTCTCTAAGTGGTTTACAAAGTCAATATATTGCCCTCAACAATCTGGGTCCTCATTTTACCAACTTCAAAGGGATGGAAGGCTGAGTCAACCTTGAGCCTAATGAGATCCAAATTAAAGTCAGCCAGCAGTCAGCAGAAGTATCTGCAGTACTGCATTCTAACCACTGCACCATCATGGCTCTTACATAGATTTCTCTATTGTTCCAGACCTATAAAAAAAATCTTGCCAAACTAAAGCAGTCTTCTTAAGAAGCTAAACACAGAGGACTATTACAGGAGGATGTTTTCACTCACTTTCTCTCATACAAACTATCTGAGTGAGCTATCTCTTACTCTTCTGGAATGCATCCCTTTTCTCCTGGGAATCCAGACCAATGTCCACTACACCGAGCAAATGCATTCTCCAAACCTTTAAGACCAGTCAGCTAAATGACCTGTCCAGATATAATTAATACTCTTGATCTGATGGATTAAATTAAAAATTGTTAAATACATATTGGTATTTTTAGAGGGAAAGAATTACAGTAAGTAATGGATGAAATTACTTAATGTTTGGAAATTTTGAATGACTCATAGTTGATTATGACAATTAATATTGACATGGATATTGATTAATTTCATTTAAGAATTAAACTTAACATAAGTATTTAACAATAATTAATTATTGAACTGGTAACTTTGGAAAATATAATTATATTATAGATTGGTATAAGTATGGATTTGTGGGAATAAATTTAAAATGATATATTTGAAGCATTAGAGGGGAAAATATAGTATTAGCTGCCCCGAATCTACAGAGAGGGGCGGCATACAAATCAAATAAATGAATGAATGAATGAATGAATGAATGAATGAATGAATGAATAAATAAATAAATAAATCTGTTTAAGTTTTGAAATTTGAAGAATATCGGCCTTCTGTACTGTAAAAGACATTAGTTATATATAAGATATAAAATATTTAATATGAATTAACATTTCATTTTTGAAAATAAGCAATTGTGGAATTTTTAGGGGCATTTAGTTATGAGAAAATAGGGGTTTAGAAAAACAAAGGAAGGGTAAGGAATTAAGGAAATGAATGAAGCACAATGGCTTTGATTTACTAACCATGAGAGAACAATTAGCAGCAGAATGAACAATAGCATTAAAATTTAATTGGAGAATGAAACAATCTGAGATTAATGACATATACCAAGAGTAACAGATACAAAATTAAGTAGTATTTATGATATTTAATAGATGATATATGTTTACTAAGTTGTATTGACATATATGATGTATGGGGTTTTTTTAGTGAGGAGAAAAATAATGAGAAAAAATATTTGTAATTAGAATTATCCACTCAGGAAAGGGCGTAAGAAAGAAAGAAGGAGAGAAAGGAGCGAATGTAGAAGGAGAGGCAGAAAAGATGGAAGAAAAGAGGAGGAAGGAGGGAGAATAGAAGGAGAGGTAGAGAAGGAAGGAGGGGGAGGAAATAGTAGTATTAAAGGGGAGACAAGGTGTAAGAAAGTAGTTACGACTGGTTGAATATCCACCTAGGATAGAAAGAGAGGAATGGAAAGAGGGAAGATCGAGATGGATCGAATAATATAATTAAAATTGGAATGTAACTTAGGTTATTGCACTATTGTTTTTAAGCAACATGATATGTACATTGACTTCTATTGAAAGTATATGTAATGTATGTTATGTATGTTTTTGATGAGGAGGAAATAATTTAAAAAATTTTACTGGGGAAAAAAAGTAGCCTGCAGTATTGCATTCTAACCACTGTGCCATCACGGCTCTTATGTAGATTTCTCTATTGTTCCACACCTATAAAAAGAATCTTGCCAAACTAAAGCACCTATCTAAACATAGAGGACTATTAAAGGAGGATGTTTTCACACAGTTTCTCTCATACAAACTCTCTGAGTGAGCTGTCTCTTTCTCTTCGGGAAGGAACATCTTTTCTCCTGGGAATCCAGACCAATCAGTCCACTGCCCAGAGCAAATGCAGGCTCCAAACCTTTAAGACCAGCCAGCTAAATGACCTGTCCAGAGTTGCTTAAGATGTGGCCATATAAATCTTTTAAATAAATTAAGAAAAAACATACATACATGCATGCATACATACCATACATATATACGTACCAGAGGTGGGTTCTAACTTGTCACGCTGAGAATTGCCAGCCAACAGAGACATTCAGTAGTTAAAGAGTTAATGTGTGTTTTCCCCTCTGATCACACCCCCTCTTACATCACTCCCACAATTCATATCTTCCCTACATGTCACATCCGTCTGCTTATGTCAGACAGCATTCCAATACTCTTCTGTGTTCAGCCATGTTCTGCTTGCTTGATAAAGTGCCGCTTCCTGGCACAATGCATTTTTATTCTGTTTTCTAAATAAAGTTTGTGTTACTCCTGATTCCTGAGTGCCGAGACTCATTAGAAAATTCCATCCATCCCGACATGGTAGCAGAGGATGGTTTGTTTATTTTTAAACTAATCAGGCAGAAATGCCTGCAAGAAAGATTTACAAACATGGAGGCTTCGGCAGGAGACACCTCCAAAGAAAAATTCACAATTTCAGCTCAACAGCTGCCTAGCTTTGCTCAAAGCAACAGACAAGGAATTTCTTCTGAAAGAATCTTATCTCTTGTTCCAGATAAAGAAGCGCTCCAAAGAGTGAGTAAAAATGACGCTTCTAACAATGACTCTTTTACAAAAATTTATTGCTTGCCAGAATTAAAAGACAGTCAAACTGTCCCTGATGTTTCTAACTTCTCTGAAAAACAAGGTCCTCTAATGAATTATGCAGGCAATATTATTTCAGTTGCAAAGCAAAAGGCATTTCTCTGTGAAAAACAATGCTCTTTGAAAACAAATGTTTTGAATCTTGAACTTAGCAAGCAGGCAAATTTAAAATGCTGTATCGAAGAGACAGAAAATGTTTTGAATCTTGAGCAAAGCGAGCGAACTAATGTTTTGAATTCTTATCAGCTAGAAGAAATGCCAAATATTCTTGAAGCTCTGCCAGAGCTCAAAGTAAATAAGAACCAGGTGTTGATAAAGTTTTCCGAACTAGCTTCAAAAGAATACCAGCCTTCCTTACAATGTATTGACATGCAGACTGCAAATGTTTTAGCAAATGATTTGAGGCTTGAAATCAATGATACGCAAAAATGTTTATTACAATTGAAGCTAGACAGTGCACATGATTTAACACAATCTAAGAAGAAACTGGTTGATTTCTGTTATGCAAAATTAATGAGAAAACAGATTTTACTTGATAAGATAATAAGCTTGCAGTTAATGTTTTGCCAAGAAGAAATATGTAGTTTAACAGAACAAAGGAAGAAAATGGAGACTGTGCAAAGACAGTGTGATGACATCACACGTTCCTTAGCATTCAAGGAACTAGGTGTAGCACCACCCAGTGGCCAAACTGAAAAAATACCTAGCTCAATTTATCCTCAGGAATTTGGCTCAGTTCCAAGCCAGATCCAAACTGCGCCACCTGGTGGCCAAATTATGCAACTGCACCAAAATGTTGTTTTATTGCCAGAAGGTTCAGAAACGTCATCCAGTGACCATTTTAAGCAATACTGGTCACCAGAAAATTTAAATGGCCAGAAAAATGTTGATTTGCGCCAAGAGGATTTCTTTTTAGATTTCCAAATAAATAAAGAAGCTTCAGCAGAACAATTCTACTCTGCAGACGAATAAAGGTTTGTACCTTAACAGGCATTTTCGCAACAAGTACCCCAACCAAGTCAAGGGGTGCAATTCTCACAGGTACAACCGCCACAAGTTCCTGCTACACCCGTGCAACCGGCACAAATTCTACTTCAGTCGGCTCAGCCATTGTTAGCACCATGTCCTCAATTACAGCAACTGATGCCGGCTGCAACTCAAGTGCAATTTTCTGCCTTGCCGCAATTAAAAGAAGAAATAATCTTGGAGCGCATGCTTAAATCCAGATCAACTACTACTAGAGCTCCAACGAGTCGTGGTTACCAACAAAGAAGTAACCAGTCCAGAAGATCAGATTTTCAACGCTCTCAATCTGCTAATCCACAACGCTCTCAATATCCTGCCCAGCCCAGAGGAAGAGGTTCCAGAGGCAGCAGACACAGGGGTTCCAGTAACTCCAAATCAGCTCAATGAGATTCCGGAAGCAAATCACACTCTACAATCAATACCGTGCTTCTTAAAAATGTTCCTGATTCAAATTGTGAGTACAGCACAAAACATTTATGGACTGTAGATAGTGGAGCTGCTTTTCACATTGCTCACCAAAGAGAACTTTTTACTGAATTACATAAGTCTGACATAAAGGAGGTGTATGGATTCTCAAAAAACCTATCCCGAGTCGAAGGAGAAGGAACTATCTACATTGATGAACTGGACCAGATGATTCCACGCGTTCTCTACATTCCAGAATCTGAAAGCAACATACTCAGCCTTCATCGCCTAAACCAAGACTTAGGCTACAAAGCTATGCTCCTGAACTATGATATCCACATTATTAGAAATGGAACTGTTGTCGCACATGCCACTCCGATTGCTGGTGTTTTCTACCTGAAGCCAAATTTTCGTTCACTGGTAGATGTAAGTATAAGCGTTCCAAACCATGAAAGTGCAGGCCCAGAGAGAAAACCTGCTGCTATTATAAAATCAGAGGCTCATAAAGCCAATGTACCCCAAGGTGTTCCGCATAATGTTGCAAATGCTAAACCTGTACTAACAAATAAACCTTTTCATTCCAGGTGCATCCACCGTTGGCATCGACGCTTGGGCCATGCTTCATATGATGTTTTATCCAAGATGCCCGAGTGCGTGAACGGTTTCAAAGTCGATAGTAATTGTCCAATTTATCTCGACTGTTTTGTTTGTAACAAATCTAAATCAAAGGCTGCCCCCATTGCTAAGCATGCCCTTCATTTGTCTTCACGCATTTTCGATTTGGTTCATACCGACATTGTCGGTCCATTTCGGCCTACTAGGGGTAACAATAAGTATTTCTTAACAATTGTTGATAGTTTTTCTCGATATGGTTTTGTGTATCTAATGAAACAGAAATCAGAGACGTTTCAGATCTTTACAGACTTTACTGCAAAGGTCTTCAATCAATTCGGTGTCCGTATCAGAAGAATCCAAAGTGATCGTGGCGGTGAGTTCATGTCTCAGCGATTCCAGAACTGGATGAGACGCAAAGGGATACGGCACCAAGCTTCAGCCCCTTACACTCCTCAGCACAACGGGATTGTTGAGAGACGCCAAGGCGTTCTACAGACTACGTATCGCTGTCTCCTAGAAGACGCTGATCTCGACAATGCTTACTGGGGCGAAGCACTAAGGTATGCAAACTACCTTGTTAATCGTACTTGGAGCAGTGTTTTAAAACAAACTCCGTACTACATGTTTTATGGGAAGAAACCCGACATTCAAAACCCTCACATTTTTGGCTCGTATGCCATGGTTAACATTCCACTGGCTCAAAGAAAGAAGGGTGGTCCAGTGGCAGAAAGACTGAGATTTATAGGTTTTGATGATAGTTCCAAGTATTACAAATTTACTGACTCTAACTACAGAGGTGTTATTTCCAATTCAGCAAAATTTGAGGAAGATACAAATTGGTCCAGAATACACAGTAATGATACTTCAGTTTATTTCCCTAAAGATGTTCAAGGTACAGCGCAACCTGATTCTCAGATAGCTGTTCCAGTTGTTCCAGTTGTTCCAGTTGTTCCAGATGTTCCAGTTGTTCCAGATGTTCCTGATGTACAGTCTTCACTAGTCGCAGATGATGTTACTAGCGATGCAAATGAAGACGGATATGACCAAAATGAATGGACCACATAGAACTGTGGTTCCAAGAGAACCACAAAAGGAGTTCCTCCTCAGAGATATCAAGCGCAAGTAGCTCAAAAACTGTTTCCTGTTATTTGTAACAATGTTTTACTTCCTCCCGATAACTTTCATCAAATAAGACATTTACCTGAACCTGAACAAGAAAAATGGTATGATGCCATGCAAGCTGAACTTGACAGTTTAAAGAAACTTAAGGTGTACAAACATGTTGACCCTCCAGAGGACAAAAGAGTTATTGGTACATGATGGGTCTACAGAATTAAGCGAAAGCCAAACAGTGAGGAACTATACAAAGCAAGATTAGTAGCACAAGGCTTCGCTCAGACTTTTCCAGATGATTACACCAATACTTATTCACCTACTGTCAGAAATGAAAGTGTCAAAATTGCCTTAACAACTGCCGCTGCCCTGAATTTAGAAGTTTTCCAGTTCGATGTCGAAACTGCTTATCTGAATGCTGATCTAGGTGAAGAAATCTACGTGAAAGGCGCACCCGGATTCCAGGACCAGGAAGGACGTGTCTGGCACCTGCAAAAGAGTCTGTATGGATTGAAACAATCTGGTTTAATGTGGCATAGATGTCTAATTGACAAGCTAAATTCAATGGGCTTTATTAAGTCCGACTCTGATGAATGCGTGTTTACAAAAGGGCAAGGTAATGTTTATGAAAGTGTTCTTGTTTATGTTGATGATATTGTTTACATTGGTCCAAATCAACGTATGAGTGAGATTTTTGCAAAAGGTTTAGAAAAACACTTTACACTGAAAAGCTTAGGACACATTCATGAGTACTTAGGAGTTCAGATTCAGAAAACTCAGAAGGGGTTTAGCCTCTCACAAGCAAACAAGATTGATCAACTTTTGCAAAAATGCAACATGGCTGATGCACGCCCATGTCGGTCTCCAATGTAGACAGACTTTTACAAGTTGACATACCAAAACAGTCCTTTGTTTAAGGACCAAACACTTTATCGCTCAGTCATTGGGTCACTGTTATACATTAGCAGTTGGACAAGACCCGACATTTCACTTAGTGTGAATTTGTTGCCATGACACGTAGGCAACGCAACTACATTTCATTGGACATGCATAAAGAGATTGCTCAGATACCTGAAGCACACGATGGACATGAAGTTGTTCCTGGAACCAGAACACAACAAGTATCCTGAATTGATTTGCTATGCAGATTCTGATTGGGCGAGTGACATTGAAACTCGTCAAAGTACTTCTGGTTTTATAATGTTTTTGAATGGTTGTCCAATTTATTGGAAAGTTAGAAAGCAGAAATTTATTTCTTGTTCCTCCACTGAGTCCGAATATGCTTGTGTCTCTGACTGTTGTAATGATTTAATCAATGTTTCTGCTCTCATTAATAGTATCTGGGCTGATCCAATGAAACCAATTGTTATTATGGAGGACAATACTTCAGTAAAATTCATTGCTGAAGCTGAATATGTGGGAGCCTGTTCACGGCACATCGACTTAAGATATAAGAATGCAAGAAAATATGTGCAACAAGGATTCGTGAAATTACAATATGTGCCTACAAATGAACAGATCGCTGACGTGCTGAATAAACCACTGCCAGCTGACCAACACAAATACCTCTCAGAGAAAATGTGCCTTATGTGAACCAATGTCCCTGATGACTACCAAAGAAGGGGTGTCACGCTGAGAATTGCCAGCCAACAGAGACATTCAGTAGTTAAAGAGTTAATGTGTGTTTTCCCCTCTGATCACACCCCCTCTTACATCACTCCCACAATTCATATCTTCCCTACATGTCACATCCGTCTGCTTACGTCAGACAGCATTCCAATACTCTCCTGTGTTCAGCCATGTTCCGCTTGCTTGATAAAGTGCCGCTTCTTGGCACAATGCATTTTTATTCTGTTTTCTAAATAAAGTTTGTGTTACTCCTGATTCCTGACTGCCGAGACTCATTAGAAAATTCCATCCATCCCGACATAACTTACCTCTCTGCCGGTGTGCAGTGGCCAAAAACAAAATAAAAAATCTGCCTCTCCTCAAAAAAGCCAAAAACAAGATGGCATTGCATGCACATTGATGGAAACTCAGCTTCTACGCATGTTCAGAAGAAGAAAAAATTCTCCCCCAAAAAATTTAAAAAAAAGATGGCATCATGACATCATCGTGACATCACCAGAGGTTCACTACCAGTTTGGGCAAACCAGTCCGAACTGGGAGGAACCTACTTCTGATACATACGTACGTACATACTTACATACATACACACATACATCCCTCTGTGCGCTTTAGGAAAGCAATATGTCGAGTGTTGTAACTTGGGCAGCATAAGAGGTGCTATCTGGTTCCCCTATTAGACTTCATTATAAACAAATGTCTACATTTCAATTGATTAAACAAAGGGGCTAAAGAAGCATGGGAATACACCAACCAAGAGTCACAATAAGCACAGGATAAATACCTGGACATTGTTTTGGCCAAAGCTGAGTACCAAATATACTTTACTAGGTCTTTATGAGGGTTCATAATAGAAATGTCACTTGAGCACTATGCGGAAAGATCCAAAATGCATACTAGGAGAACTCCTCCTAGTTCATTTTCCAGCAGCTTTCTGTAATGGAGCCCACCCAAAGAGCAAGAGCACTTAAAATACAAATAGCATTAGACTTACATCATAGCAGTTTACAGAGTCAGCATATAGGACCCAACAGTCTGGGTCCTCATTTTATCAACCTCAAAAGGATGGAAGGCTGAGTTAAGCTTGAGCTGATCAGAATTGAACTAGCAGAGTTAACCTGCAATATTGCATTTTAACCACTGTGATACCAAGTTTACTTGTTTTCTGACATATCACATACAGTATATCAAAGACCACTTTCACACATAAACAAACTGGTAGAAAAGAAGAATTTCATTCAAGAGATGCATTCTATTTAAGACCCTTCTCTTTAACTCTGTTCAGACAGACAGAGTTCAGAACATGAGGAGTAGTAACATCACCTCTTCTATTTAAGCTATACTTACAATATCACTGAAGACTCAGTTTCTACAGTGCAATTGATTACTGTCTACAGTATATTACAAATGTACTCTGTCAAATAAAATGCAACTCTGATAGTAGATAGTTGCAATGCAAACAATTATGTTGTATCTGTTGTACATACTCCTGGTCAGTTGGAGGATGATGAAGAGCTTGATGACTCTGATACAGATAGTGTTTATGAATTAGTGGCAGGCCCTGGGTGACAGGTATCAAAACAGGTGGGAGGTCAACCACAGGATGTTGCTATGAGTCCAGACTCCAGTGAAGAAGAGACAGACAATCGCTGGTTAAATCCTCACTTCAGAAGAGTTCAAAGGCACAGGGAGCAAGTGTTAGGAAAAAGATATTAAGGGGAGGAACAGGTTAATTACTGGAGTGATGTATCCATCACGTCAGGGCGCCAGCGAGGAAGAAGGGTGGAGTTTTCAATGTTGTAAATCTATCATGGTACAGAACAGTATCTATAGCAGTGTTGGTTTTGATGTCGTGTCATTTGGGTGAGAAGGATTAGATTAGATTTAGATTAGATTTATTGGATTTATATGCCGCCCCTCTCCACAAACTCGGGGTGGCTCACAACAATAATAAAAGGAGTTGCTCTCATGTTGAATTCTACCTGGGAATATATTTCTTTAAGAGCAAAGATTCCAAATAGAATCGATGCCTTTCCTTCCCACAGTACTTGAATGGACAATACCCTAACTTTCTGATTTTAGAGGCAGTGTTGAATGAAATCCCCTGTTATTCTCAGCTAAGACTAATAATAATTAAAAGTTGTATAAAAATCTGAATATATTTGGGAGATCCGCAACACAACCTATGCAAAGTGGCATTACAATTTACATATAAAAGGGAATTGGGGTAAAGAAAGGACAAATGAAGGTGGTAACACAAATTGTATAGAAAATTAACAAAGCTTCAGATTCGAAGATAAATAAAATGCTGTACTCGCCTAGATCAATGGATCACTGTCCAAAACATCCTATTTATTCTCCAAAGTGCTACATAAATCTAAAATAATTTCTCTTGGGGGAAGGAATAAATAAATTTTATAACCAGCAACTCCATTAATTTAGAGCACTTTTGTAACTGTTCCTTAAGAATTAGAGATGAATGAAACAATATGTATGCACATTGAGCTTTTACGTAGCTAATATAAAATCATATTCGGTTAAGTGTCCAGTGTAACTTTTCTGTTGTTATAAGTTCTAATTATATTGTACCTCCAACATTTCCATGAGGGCAGGGGATTAACTTTGTATAGTTGGGCTCAGAAAAAGAAAGTATGTATTAGACATTTCCAAGAACACCATAGCTCTGCTCAGTTCATTGTACCTCATTATCAGTATATCTTAATGTTTTGTTCCCAAAATGCTGAAGCAGCATGCAACTTTGCATCTGACCTTTTAGCTACATCTGCTAATTAAGTGCTCATTGGGGATACTTTTATGACAATTTCTTTCCGTGTGCAAAGCTAAAGATCTTGACTGTTCACATATTGATTGTGAGCTATAATCTTCATTTGCCAAAACAGGTTTTTTTGAAGTGTGATTCCCACCCATCTTTGCAAAAGAATTACAAGGAAAAGATATGATTCGAAGTAATGACAATTGTCTAGTATCATGATTAATATTCTGGGTCAAAGCACACAGAAATTAGAATGAAGCATTGTGATCTCTTCTACTGAATTATGTTGTTGCAAAGAGGAGGGAGTTTTCATATACAGTTGAATTGCATAGAAATGGATTCTGAAGGTGCGGGAAATGAGGGCTGTCTTAATATACCTCAGGATTATCTTTTGTTCCTTTTCTTAGATTCAAGGACACGATATGTAGATAAATAACTCCAATGCTCTTTCCAATAATTTAAGCACCCTATATAACAATACCTGTGCTTCAGATTTGGAGACTAAATAAAACCAAGAGGTACTTGAGGGAATATCTCAATTTGCTCCAGATCACTCCAGAGGCAGTCTTGTTTAATTCAGTGCTTGAATCAGGAATATGGTTAGGAAAAATGGAGCTCTGTTCTGCTATAATCTGACACAAAGAAAAAGGAAAAGACTGCTTTCCAGCATAACTGAATCATATTTGCAGGCAAACCAGAACCTTTAGTAAGATAAAGTATGTTCTGTCGGGCTCTCTGGTAGAATCCTCCCAAAAATTCACAGGTACAAATTTCAGACACACACACGTTTGAAAATTCAAAACAATGTTCTTTATAATGAAAATTCACTTAAACTAAGCCCTCTTTTGATATAGCAAAGAGTACTGGTCTCCAAACAAACTGGTAATTTACACAAGTCCCTTATCAGTCCTGTGATACTTAGCTTGCAGCTGTGAGGCAATTCAAAGTCCTTCTTCTTTCACAAAGTGAAACACACTTTGCTCTGGTTTAGTTTCAAAGCGGGAAAAAATCAGCACACAAAAGGTCAAAGTCAGTAAAGCAGTCACGAAACACAACGATCAGATAATCCTCCACAATGGCCAAACCCACAGGCTGCTATTTATAGCAGCCTCACTAATTACCACAGCCCCACCCAACCACAGGTGGCCTCATTTTCTTTGATAATAATCTCTCAGTTGTTGTTGCCTATGCATCGCTCTCCGCATGCGTGGCTGTATCATTAACTCTTGTTCTGAATCCAAGGAGGAGCTAGATAATTGATCTCCTTCTGAGCTGTCTGCCACACTCTCCTTCTCCCTGTCACTCATGTCTTCTTGGTCAGAGGAGCCTTCATCATCAGATTCCACTGGGGGCAAAACAGGCCTGCAGCATGTGGATGTCTCCCCCACATCCAGTCCTTGGGGCAGGAGCTGGGCCAGAGCTAACCACAACAAAGTATAAATTTGTTTTTCGCTCTAGGAGAATTTTTCCACCCAAGGCCGAGTTCTCTTTTTTTTCCAAAGTAAGATTGCATTGCAAATAATGCTAAAATCAGAAGAATTACTTTGGTTTAAGGACAGTTCACTCCCTGCAACATCCCTATCACTACCACCATCACATTTTCCTTCAGTGCATTTCTTTTACATAACTACACCAAAATTTACCAACGGGGATTTTCTCAGTGGGTGAAGTAGTAGATGTTTGGTCTTCCTAATCCTTTCAACTAGGAACTTCAATTTGTTTTTTGTTTGGAACCTGAATCAGTGTCACACAAATATGCCTCCTGATCAATACACAAAGGGAGAGGGAAGCTGGAATACTCACCACTGGCACTTTTTTTCTCATTGCCATTCACATCTTCAGATAGCATATCTGTCGAGCCAAGTTGCATTATAATGGCTTCAGCTGCAGTTTATCTTTGACTTCAACTTAGGCCATAAAAATAATTTCCATAATTAATTACACAATTAATTATTCCAGATTTATTTCAAAACAGCAGCAGAATTCATTTCCTGAAAGGCAACAAGGTGACATTCTCAGTACTCATGTTTATTGTTTCCATTAACTTGCCTGAATAGTTTCAGATCACATTGTCCTCTTTTCTAAATGGTAAGCATGCATTTTCTCTGTTGTCTTGAATTCTAAAGATATAGAAACCATTCTTAACTTCAAGAATAATCCTAGGAAAATTTTCACAAGAAAAAAAAAATTCATTGTTTAAAACACATACAGTGGTACCTCTACCTAAGAACACCTCTACTTACAAACTTTTCTAGATAAGAACTGGGTGTTCAAGATTTTTTTGCCTCTTCTCAAGAACCATTTTCCACTTACAAATCCGAGCCTCCAAAACTGTAACCGGAAAAGTCAGAGAGAAGCCTCTGTGGGGCCTCTCTAGGAATCTCCTGGGAGGAAACAGGGCTGGAAAAAGTGGAGAGAAGCCTCCATGGGGCCTTTCTAGGAATCTCCTTGGAGGAAACAGGGCCTCCACCCTCCCTATGGTTTTCCCAATCGCACACATTATTTGCTTTTACATTGATTCCTATGGGGAAAAATGTTTCATCTTATAAACCTTTCTACCTAAGAACATGGTCATGGAACGAATTAACTTCATAAGCAGAGCTACCACTGTATCATACAAGAACTACTCCCAAAACATGCTTAACTTGGCCACTGAAAAAAGGCTTTAGCCTGCTAAGGGAGCACATTTGATCTATTTTGCTCATTCCCAGGGGTTAAGTATACTGTCAGGCCGAAACCATTATTCTGAGTTAGAGACTTTGGCCTGCCACAAGTTGAATAGTACTGTGGGAATTGGGGAGGGGTGGTTGCATGAGAGGGATAGATACTAGCCACAACAAATTCTTTCCAAAGATTCAAGGCCATCCTTTGTTCAGCATCAGCCAAAAGTACAGGGGAGGATCGTGGATGTTGAGAGAACCGGAATGCTCCATTTGATGAACTTGTGGGTGTGGGGATGATGGATCTGGGGGGAGAACTGTAGGAAAAGTTAGTATTGGGTTGATTACCATTCATAACCAGCATGGCTCTGTTAATAAATTGGAACTTGGAAGAAGGCCAAGGTTGGACTTATTTCTTGGATGCTAATTGGACATATAGCATAAAACAGACTCGGTCTTGCTTACAGTTAGTCAAATTCATTGTGTTATACAAATACCAAATACCATATACAGTGATCCCCCGGTTATTGCGTTCCCAATCATTGCAAACGGGCTAATTTGCGATTTTGCAACTCGGAAGTAAAAACACCATCTGCGCATGCGCGCCCTTTTTTCTATGGGCACGCATGCGTAGATGGCGCCGGGCAGATCAGCTGCTGGGCGGCTTCCCTAGGTCTTCCCCCTCTTGGCGGGCATCAGCGAGGAGTTTCCCCACCGCCCACGCAAACTCCTCGCTGCTGCCGCTTCGCTCGGGCCGCTTCCCAGCTGAGTACTCAGCTGGGAAGTGGCCCGAGCGAACGGCTTGTCCGCAGCCTGCCTGCCCGCGCGCCCGCGGCTCGCCTGCCCTTCGCCCACCCACGCCGTTCGCTCGGGCCGCTTCCCAGCTGAGTACTCAGCTGGGAAGCGGCCCGAGCGAACGGCTTGTCCGCAGCCTGCCTGCCCGCGCGCCCGCGGCTCGCCCGCCTTTCGCCCGCCCACGCCGTTCGCTCGGGCCGCTTCCCAGCTGAGAATTCGCTTCAGGACTCAGCTGGGAAGCGGCGCGAGCGAGCGGGGTGGGCGGGCGAAGGGCGGGCGAGCGGCAGCGAGGAGTTTGCGTGGGCGGTGGGGAAACCCCAGCGCCGCTTCCCAGCTGAGTCCGGCTCCTCGCTAGCGCTGCGGAAGTAAAAACACCATCTGCGCATGCGCAGATGGTGTTTTTACTTCCGCAGAGCTACTTCGCGCAAAACCGATCATTGCGAGGGGTCCTGGAACGGAACCCTCGCAATGATCGGGGGATCACTGTATATATTATTCTGTGTGGACCATCTAGTTCTGGAAGAAAAGGCTCTTGCAAGTAAATCCAAAAAGAAAATCTCTCCTTATTTTATTTGTATTTACATCCCACACTTCTTCTTTTCATAAATACATATAATGCTTATTCTTCCTTCTGTTTTTCTCCACAACATCCCTGTGAGGTCAAGTGAACTAAGAGAGAGAGTATGTTGTTGGCCTCAAATCACCCATTTGATTTCTCATGCCTAAGGAGGAACTAGAACTCACTGCCTCCTGGTTTCTAGCCTAGGGCCTGTTCTGGTTTCTGGTAGAAATTTAGCAATTACAAATAACTCTTATTAAATGCATCATTTCATGAATAAAGAAACTCCATTTATTTCTCTGCTCTCCTGTAATTCAAACACATTCCACACAGGCACTTGGTTCGTTATCTCTCTTAGCTGCATTCCCAACATTCCTCCTCCTGCTGCGCTTAACAATATTTATTTTCCTAACAGCATAACTTTGAAAAACAGCAGAACTGACTGTTAACAACACAGAATACTTTTGCTTACTTTAGCGTGGCAAAAAACACATCCATTTTCCTTTCGGCAACTTTGAAACTCCACTCTTCTTCTCCACTGACCCCCTGACGTGCTAAATACATCACTATAGTATTTAACCCATTCCTCTCCTTAATATCTTCTGCCAGACCTCTGTTCTCTACATTTTTGGGCCCTTCTGAATTTAGGGTTAACCCAGCGAGCATCCGATTCTCCCTCGCTAGATCCTGAACTCATGGCCCCATCCTGTGTCTGGCCTCCCACCTGTTCTACTACCTGTAACCCCAGGCCCCCCACTAATTCATAAACATTATCTGAATCCGAGTCCTCAATATCCGGGTCCCATCAACTAAACAATGTTGTTTGGCGGGACCCAACAATGTTGTTTGGCGGGACCCTTCTCTGTGGCGGCTCCAGCCCTCTGGAACCAACTTCCCCCAGAGATTAGAATAGCCCCCACCCTCCTTGCCTTTCGTAAGCTCCTTAAAACCCACCTCTGCCATCAGGCATGGGGGAACTGAGATATTTTTTCCCCCTAGGCCTTTACAATTTATGCATGGTATGTTTATATGTATGATTGGTTTTATAATAAGGTTTTTTAGCTGTTTTAGTATTGGATTGTCGCATGTTGTTTTTACCACTGTTGTTAGCCGCCCCGAGTCGATGGAGAGGGGCGGCATACAAATCCAATAAATAAATAAATAAATAAATCTTCATCATCCTCCAACTGATCAGGAGTATGTACAACAGGGTCTTAACTACTAGATCAAACTGTCTCATAGTGAAGCTGTTGGGAAGCCTCGCTACTCTTTTTCTGGATTAAGGAATCATGGGATGGATGCTAATTTCCTGGTAAAAGTGGATGATGGTTCTATTGTCCAAAAGATGATAAAGCAGATTTTCTCAGGTTACCAACCCGGATTGCTAAATGTTTGATGAGAACACAGCCACAGAGTTGAGGGATGATTAAAAAATACATTGAATCAATAAAAGCTTCCAAGCTTAATGAAGTTTTCTACGCACATACGAAATAGCAGTGCATCAGCATATCAATAATCCAGCAAGCAGCATCATACGCATGGGTAAACTTCATATGGAATTAAAGGGAATTGCAAATTATCACGCTTAAAACAGAGTACTAAATCATTCAGAATTAATTCTTCTGATACAGCAATCATTTTGTTCTTCCTATTTGCCCACAACCTCCTTATTCTGAAGAAATTAAAACTAGAGATGTTTTTAAATGGAGTATAGATTTTATTAATGGGCTCCATCCCTCCCACCCCCTCTCCAACAATTATAAATGTTTTTAAGACAAATCTTTGTTATAAAAATGATAAGGAGAAATAAAGGGCAAGTCATGCTTGTTGGTGCTCTGTTTAAAACTAATTACCATAAGCAGAGTACAGGTAGCTTTGACTCATGATCATTCATTTAGTGACTGCTTAAAGTTACCACAGTGCTGAAAGAAGTGACTTATGTCCAATCCTTGCAGTTATGAGTGTCCCAACATCTCCAGAGTGATGCAGTGGTTGAATGCAATAATGCAATAATTCTGGTCCCAGAATTCCTCATTTTCTTTTATTGAGGTGACATGACAGAAGAAGAACTCTGAAGGATATGTGCCGCAAATAATGCCATTTAAATAAATATATATATATATGACGGTCTTGGTATATTCGGGTTTCTTCCCGTGTAGGATTTGGAAATTTCTGGCGACGTTTCGATGACGTCTCACTCGTCATCTTCAGGCTGGTGTTTCTGTCCTTGCTCTCAGGCGAACACTGCAAGACCTGAGCTGCATTCCTTCTATAAATACCAGAAATATTCCAAATCCTACACGGGAAGAAACCCGAATATACCAAGACCGTCATACCTGTACCTGTGAAAATCTACGAAAACAAATATACATACATACATACATACATACATACATACATACATACATACATACATATATTTCAAGGCAACCCATTCTGCTTTTAAAAGTGGAGATGGAGCCAGAGATCTCTGCTGATGTATGTTATTTGCGATCATTAATTATTTTCTGTAGAGATATGAAAGGCAGTAAATTTCCTTCAAGGATTAATGTAAGAGGTTTTTTTTTAAAAAAAAATCTGCTTTCAAATCACATTTGATATAATATTTTACTCAATGTGATAATGCAATCAGCATATATGCCTATCATGTTATCTCTTCAAGTCTTCCTAGTTAAACAAACCGCAAAGATGGAACTGGAAACAATAAAGGAAAAAAGGGATTAAATAATAAGAAAAAATACAATTCAATCTAATTTATACAGATACCATTCCCTCTACCTCTCTATAAGCTTTATCCATGGATATGATTCTTGTTTCTTCTATGTCCACATACCATTTCAGATATTTTCTGATGTTTTTTAGTTCTTAATCCTCTCTTTTTTAGGATTTAATCAATTCAATCCAGTACAACTTTCTTTTCTGTGTCCTCTCACCCTCCATTAATTCTTCATGTATGTATTTAAGAGTCTCAATGGCATAGTGGTTAGAATGCAGTACTGCAGGCTACTTGTCTTGACTGCCGGCTGCCTGAAATCTTATCAGGCTCAAGTTTGATTCAATCTTCTTTCTTTCAGAGGTCAGTAAAATGGGGACCAAGCAATATGGTGACTCTGTAAACTACTTAAAGAGGCTGTAAAGCACTGTGAAGCAGTATATAAGTCTAAGTGCTATTGCTATTGCTAACTCTTCAGTCAAGTGATTGAAATTCAGGTGCTTGGCAATAGAACTGTATTCACAATGGTCGAAGCAATTCTGAAGTCAAGTGATTCCCATTTAAAACTTTCCTAGAAAAGCTTCCAATAAGCAAAGTCAATGGGAAAAGTCAAATTTGATTAATACTACAAAAAAGGTTGTAAAATTAGGGGCAACTCATTTAGCAGTCACTTGCTTAGTGATGGATATCCATCACTACCAGTCTATCACTTGTGGTAATTGCGGTAATAAACTGAAAAAGATCTGTATTGTTGTTGCTACAAAATCTACAGAAACAAATTTGACTCCTGATGACTTTACTAACACATCTACGCAATATTCTTAGCCCAGAAAACATTTAGCATTGTTGTCTCCAAGAATATTTTTAGACTTTCAGACTAGTCCCAAACCTTGGTATTTCTTGAAACTCACCAATCCAAATATTAATTAGATCTGACCCTTCTTAGCTTCCATATCCAGAAAATGCCAGCCATATACTACTGTCTGCTGAAGTTGCTGCAGATATGGGTTAATGTATTTTTTTTCTGGACAGATTACTTTTCCTTATTTTTATTTCTTATTCCATTCCATTCCATTCCATTCCATTTTCTACATTAATTTGTGATTTTAAAAAGAGCCTCTCAATATAGCATTTCAGTTCATGGTGTTCTGTATAAAAACTTATCAAGATTTCCACCTCTAACCTGAAGAGGTTCTACTAACTACTAATATGTACTAATATTCATCAGCTTGAGATCACAGGTCTACCTACATCTCTCAGATATGCATAAAACTCCATCATAAAGATAAGCTATTTTGAGAACATGGATTCCATGTTAATCGGTGTTTGAAATTGCACTGCAGGGATTGGTGCAAAGGTTCAAGATTCTAAATGAAATGCATTAATGTATTGATTCACAATGTTCAATAGAGACAGAACAGAAACAGTTTTAGGTCTAAAGGGACAAAGAATATAAAGCACAATATATATAGGCAGTACAGTGGAAAAATCAACAGCTCAGAGCAGTGTTTCTCAACCTTGGCCATATTAAGATTTGTGGACTTCTCATTCTGGCTGGGGAATTCTGGAAATTGAAATTAAAGTGGCTAAATTTGAGAAATACTGAAATGAATAGAAAAGCATTATTGCAACAATGTGGATTTAAAAAATCAGCATAAGAATGGCATAAGAACCCAAGCTAAACAGTTAATAAAAGCTAGAAAAATATAATTACTATTATACCTTCTATGCTATCACACCTTCTGCTGCATGTTACTATTAAATATGTCCAGCCCAATTAATTCAATGTATCCTAAATTGCCCATGTTATGTTAATAATATATCACTTTACTATTAAGCACAAATAAATTGATAACTCCTTGATCAGTGTCACTTGGACAGGAGACCCATGGATTGTGTAGGCTGAAACACTTTTGTCTTCTGTTATATCACTATGCCACTTGTTACACAAATATTCAGGGAAACAGCTATTGTAGACTGCTTATCTTTTGAACAAAAGGGTTTATGGAAGATCTTTCCCAGGATTAAAAGCGGATAGCAGTTAGCAAAAGATGGCAATTGAATTGAAGCTTTCAGCTGATGTAATAAACCTCAAAGGAGGTGGAGGTAAGATTGCACAAGTCAGCAAAACCCACAAATTTAATTACTGTCAAGTAATTGCAAGAAGAACCATGCATTCTTTCCAACATACTGGAAAGAGAAAGTTCATAGCCTTAAACTATTTATGGCAAGTAATAGACTTTTCATTAGGTCTGAGAAATGAAATAGGCATCTCCAGTCTTTTCAAAACAAAGGAACAGAAATATGGAACACAAATATTAGTAGGGAAGGAGTATGAAATAGATGATTCTTTCCTTATTCCTACACAAAATGTTTAGCATTGATAACTAAAATTAAATAAGAAAATGCCATTATCAAAATCAAAACAAATGTTACTTTCTCTTTTCTCCTATCCTCTCTTCTTGTTTACTTTTATAGTAGAAATGACGTAATATGTTTGTTTTTTTAAATCAATAGACTTTTGTTTGGTTGTTTTCAGTTTTCATTAAAGGGGAGAGTAACAAGGAGGACACAAGCAGTAGAGAGAGTCAGTCTAGTCCAGTGATTTGTTTATTTGTTTGTTTGTTTGTTTGTTTATTTATTTATTTGATTGATTGATTGATTGATTGATTGATTTGTATGCCGCCCCTCTCCGAAGACTCGGGGTGGCTAACAACAATAAAGAAGACAATGTAACAAATCTAATATTAAAAAATAATCTAAAAAACCCCAATTTAAGAGACCAATCATACAAACAAGCATACCATGTATAAATTCTATAAGCCTAGGGGGAAGGGAAAATTTCAATTCCCCTATGCCTGACGACAGAGGTGGGTTTTAAGGAGCTTGCGAAAGGCAAGGTGGATGGGGGCAACTCTGATATCTGGGGGGAGCTGGTTCCAGAGGGTCGGGGCCGCCACAGAGAAGGCACTTCTCCTGGGTCCTGCCAAATGACATTGTTTATTCGACGGGACCTGGAGAAGGCCAACTCTGTGGGACCTAACCGGTCGCTGGGATTCGTGCGGCAGAAGGCGGTCCCGGAGATATTCTGGTCCGATGCCATGAAGGGCTTTATAGGTCCTAAACAACACTTTGAATTGTGACCGGAAATTGATCGGCAACTAATGCATACTGCGGATTGTTGGTGTAACATGGGCATGCCTTGGGAAGCCCATGATTGCTCTCGCAGCTGCATTCTGCACGATCTGAAGTTTCCGAACACTTTTCAAAGGTAGCCCCATGTTTCCCCCTTGGGTGCCAAAAGTGCACACACAAGCACCATCACCTGTGCGCACATGCCCACACCCATAATTCAATGGCCCTCCACTCCCCACACCCCTTCACATGCATGCGTGATGCCCCGCACTTCCTCACTCTCATGCAGGGACACACAACCTTCCTCATTTCCTGACTTCTGGTGGGCCCAGTAGGACCATTTTTTGCCCCCCTCAAACATCTTCCAAATTTTTTAAAAAAATGTTTCCTCTTTGTTAGTTAATTTTTATATGTTTTTAATTCCTTTATAAAGGAATTATTAATTAGGTTTTGGAATTTTGCAATTTGGCTAATTGAGCACTATTAAGAGAGATAATACCTGTTTGGTTGGTTTTTCTTTTGTTTTTTTCCCCCTTGAATCGGCCACTGGAAGTTGCTCGGTGGGTTTTTTTTTTTAGAGGTTTCTTATTAATGGGCAATTATCACTTTGAATATATGTGAAAATTGATTTAGAAGAAATATGGAGAAATTTGAAACTTCATAGCCTAATCAGCTTGAGATAACTAAAATATTGAACAGTTTAAAGGAGGTTTTAGTTTATAGCATTTTTGTATATCATAAGAAATTAAGCAGCTATTTTTTATCCAGATGTTAAAAGTTAAGGTGGCAGCACTGGTTTGCGTATACCAGAATTTGTAAAATGAATTTAATACAAAGCAACTTGATGTTATTGGTATTTTTAATTGTATTGTGATTGGAGATAAATAAAAATAAAAAAACTTGGGGGGGAAATGTGGGGGGGAAAACATCCTCCAGATGTGGTTGAAAACATCCTCCCCCATCCTCCTTTAAGGCCCCCCGGAGTCCGAAAATGCCAAAAATCAGCTGCCAGCATGCATATGTGCATTGGAGCTGAGCTAGGGCAAGGCCTTGTGTGCTGGCATATATGGCTCTGTGTGCCACATGTGCCATAGGTTCGCCATCATAGGTCTAGTCTTTTAAGCAAATAAAACTTTTAATTTAACTAGAACTCCATTATAAAGCTAAAATTTGAGAATGATTTTGATAAAATGAGTTCTCTGAGATCAGTAATGGGCAGCCAAAATTTTTACTGCCACACTGCAAGTGTGACTTATTTTGTGGATGTGGCATTGGTCAAGAGAACTGTTAAGTCCTCAACTTACAACCTCACCAGTGTTGCTCGCTGGGGTGACAATTCGCTTCACGTTTCTCATACACTACTTCCTGGGTCACTCCTCACCTCAGGCTGGGTAGCTAGGTGATCAGGTGCCGATCATCTGTTGAGAAAAGATGGGGGAGGAAAAGGACACACACACACCCCCGCAGCTCCTGTCGGTGCTGGTCTCCTTGCTGCTTTCCGAGGAGGAGGAGGAGGAGGAGGACAGGAGGGGGGGGGTTAAAAATATCGGAAAGTTGAGGTAGAGTCACAAGATTATTATTTCCGCATGACACATTTTCATCTCAGCTGCAAGTGGAGTTAGGGCTTCGCAAGGGGAAAAAGACTGCTTTGGCGTTGCTCCGCTTGGCTCTCTCTTTTTTCCTCTGCTGCTGCTGCAGTCTCCTCGCTTTTTTCCTCTTTCCTCCTTTCTGACGTCGGGAGGTGGCCACATGAGGCTGGAGGGAAGCCGGGCAGGAGAGAGAGAAGCTTGTCTGAGGCGAGGAAGGAGGAAAGAGGAAAAAAGTGAGGAGGACGCAACAGCAGCAGCAGCAGGGGAAAAAAGGAGAGCCGAGCTGAGACTGGTAATCCAGGAAATGACTACCGCCAGTCAGCTGGAGCTGAGCATGCAGCTTCTAGAGTCTCAACATCTTTTTTACAACATGGCAACCAAAACTGAATGCAGTATTTCAAGTGTGGCCTTACAAAGCCATTATAAAGTCATCATATATTTTTGATAGTTCCACTGAACAATATATGACAGTGATGGCAAACCTTTTTTTCCTCAGGAGCTGAAAGTGCACGTGCGCTTGCTATTGCACACACACGAGTGCCCACACCCATAATTCATTGTCTGTCCTCCCCACACCCTCCCTGGAGGCCCTCTGGAGGCTGGAAATGGCCTGTTTCTTACTTCTAGTAGGCCCAATAGGCCTGTTTTTCACCGCACGCAGGCTATAGAGGCTTCCCTAGAGCCTGGGAAGAGCAAAAATGCCCCCCCATTCACCACAGTCCTCCGGAAGCCAAAAACACCCTCCCAGAGCCCCCGTGTGAGTCAAAAATCAGTTGACCCGCAAGCACATGCACGCTGGAGCTAAACTAGGGCCATGGCTCCGAGTCTTGGGAGAGGGGCGGCATACAAATCTAAATAATAATAATAATAATAATAATAATAATAATAATAATAATTAATAAAAGGGCAGACTAACTAGATGGACCATGAGGTCTTTTTCTGCCATCAGACTTCTATGTTTTTGTTTCTATGTTAATAATAATAATAATAATAATAATAATAATAATAATAATAATAGTAATAATAATAATAATAATAATAATAATAATAATAATAATAATAATAATAATGGCTCGCATGCCGGCAGATATGGCTCTGCATGCCACCTGTGGCACGCATCCCATAGGTTCGCCATTACTGACATATGAGCTGACTTTCACTTCTTATCCTTTCAGCTTCCTGGCATCTTGCATGGACCACTTTGAGGATTTCCTGAAAAGAATCTCCAGTCCTCTAGAGCAGCTATAGAGTCTTCCAAGGGAATCTATTTGACCTACAGTGCCTGATCTTTCCAGATATTCACAACTGGATACATATTCACTAATAGCCCTGGCTACCAAATGATGCCCATTTTTTTAATCTTTCAAAACAACCTGTTCTGCTCTTAAAAGTGGAGATGGAGTCAGAGATCTCTGCTGTATGCTATTTGCAACAATTAATTATTTTCTGTAGAGATATGAAAGATAGCAATCTGCCTTCAGGGATTAATGTAAAGATTACTTTTTTAATCTGCTCCTGAATCACATTTTATATAATATTTCGGCCAATGTGACAAATACAATCAGCATGTATGCCCATCATGTTATCTCTTCTAGTCTTCCTAGCTAAACAAACTGCAGAGGTGAAATAGTAAAGACAAAAAAGGCATAAAATAAGAAGAAAAAACACAACTTAAATTAGTTTATACTGATACCATTCCTTATTCCTTTCTATAAGCTTTATCCATGGAAATGATTCTTGCTTCTTCTATGTCCACATATAATTTCTGTAGTGAGGGCTATCAAATTTTTTACTACCACACTGTGTATGTGGCTTATGCATTTTCTTTCAACGTCTTTCAGTGCAAATTGGGTGCTCTGGGGTGGAGCTCCATTTTTGCTACCATACTGCGTTCCCTCCTGTCCAGGCAGTAGCCCACCCCTGCATCTCGGATATTTTCTTGTGTTCATTTTAATTCTTACTCCTCTCTTTTTAAGGATTTCATCAATTCCATCCAGTGCAACTTTCTCTTCTGTGTCCTCTCACCCTCTCCATTAATTCTTCATGTATTTATTTTGGGAATCAATTCTCCTTTGTTTTCTGACAATCTCAGTACTGTATGTATTTTTCATACTGGTTACTCATTTTGATATTCAGTCCACATTTTCTCAACACCCATTCATTCTTGACCCTATCTCTTCTTATTTAATTTCAGGGAGACCTGAAAGAACATGTGAGGCATATATCATCATTGGGGGGGGGGGGAGAGAATCTATGTAGGTAGTCTCCAGGAGTTGAAAACAACTTTATAGCACATAATCCATCATATCCACTGATACTCAGATCAATATAGGTGTAACATAAAGCATGAGTGATTTCAAATATAAAAAATTAACAGGCAGGATACAAATCTAGAAAATAAATAAAAATCCCCCCCTTATAGCAAGATGAGTCAATGGCCAGCAGCATCACACAAGAACTCAGGTAAGTAGCAGAGGTACAGTATACAGGCAATATATTGTATTTATTTATTTATTTTATTTATTCATTTGTCCAATACACAAATACATAGGAAGAAAAATAGACATGTAGTAGTATATATAAGGGTAAGTGAACTTAGAGGAGAGGATATATGAAAGAAAGAAAATATATATGATAAGTGAGAGAAAGGAAAGACAATTGTATATGAAACACTTTTGGCCACTTGAAGTTCAGTGGACAAGTGTGAACCAGGATTAGTGTTACCAAATGACCGTGTGTGCGCACGCATGTGCGCACGCTAATGACCAAATAGTAGCAGAGTTTGCAAAAGATAAATTTGGACAAATGATTTGCAGCTAGGAAGTTGGATGGCCTTCAAAAAAGCATAATCAAGAAATGGAAGGCATCCTAATGAGAAAGCTGCAGGTACAAAGAGAAAAAGAAGCATCCCAAGACCTTATAATTACTAAGTTTGACAACATGTTCCTTCCATATAAAAAGATGGTCCACTTTTGCTGCTTCTTTTATTCTTCTGATTGCCTATATTTATCATTCAAGATTGGCTGCCAAAAATACTCTCCCCCTCCTCCCTCCAATGCCACTTTAAAAAAGAGAGAGAAATGGCCAAGAAGCTTAGAATAGTTTAGTTTCATTCATCGTTTATTTGTTTGGAAGAAGGGGGAAGGAAAATTGCATTTGTTTGGTCCTGTCTTATGTCTATGAAAACTGGCAGATTCATAATACATAATCATATGGGTAGCGCTCCAAAACACAGTGCCAGTAAACACCATGCAAATTGTTTGCATGCGTGAAGATTTTATTGCAGCTCCTGAACATTTGTGTCATAGCAATTAGGGCTTTTGGAGAATTTTTCAAAAATGAGATAAAAATAGAATATTATAATATTATAATGAAACATAGAAACATAGAAGACTGACGGCAGAAAAAGACCTCATGATCCATCTAGTCTGCCCTTATACTATTTTCTGTATTTTATCTTAGGATGGATATATGTTTATCCCAGGCATGTTTAAATTCAGTTACTGTGGATTTATCTAGCACGTCTGCTGAAGTTTGTTCCAAGGATCTACTACTCTTTCAGTAAAATAATATTTTTTCATGTTGCTTTTGATCTTTCCCCCAACTAACTTCAGATTGTGTCCCCTTGTTCTTGTGTTCACTTTCCTATTAAAAACACTTCCCTCCTGGACCTTATTTAACCCTTTAACATATTTAAATGTTTCGATCATGTCCCCACTTTTCCTTCTGTCCTCCAGACTATACAGATTGAGTTCATTAAGTCTTTCCTGATACGTTTTATGCTTAAGACCTTCCACCATTTTTGTAGCCCGTCTTTTGACCCGTTCAATTTTGTCAATATCTTTTTGTAGGTGAGGTCTCCAGAACTGAACACAGTATTCCAAATGTGGTCTCACCAGCACTCTCTATACAGCGGGATCACTGTCTCCCTCTTCCTGCTTGTTATACCTCTAGCTATGCAGCCAAGCATCCTACTTGCTTTCCCTACTGCCTGACTGCACTATTAACCCATTTTGAGACTGTCAGAAATCACTACCCCTAAATCCTTTTCTTCTGAAGTTTTTGCTAACACAGAACTGCCAATACAATACTTAGATTGAGGATTCCTTTTCCCCAAGTGCATTATTTTACATTTGGAAACATTAAAACTTTGTTTAGTTAGTATTCCTTATCCTCAGAAACATTTCCCAGTTTCCCAAGAAGAATAGGTATTGTAGGTACTTTAATTCTTGAGCAAAATGAAATACATCTCAACTGCAATTATTGTTTCATTTACTGTATGTCTTGGTTAAAGAAAATATTTGCTTCTATTTATATTAAGGAAGGGATGAAAATGGTGTTAGAATATTCATGACTGGGAGAGCCATGTTAACAAAGTTAGCCAATGAATAGGCATAGTAACTGAGTCACCAATGGGAGCTAATCACTTCTGAGTCTTCGAAGAGAATCAGAACTGGAATTTAATCTTAAGGCTGGATGTGGCTCGAGGTCTCAACTCTGCACTCTCCTCACTGTACTGCTCTGCTGAAATGAAGCTAACTGTGAACTAGAAGCTTGTTTACTTGCAACTACATTGAAGAAGAATTCTGCTACTATGTTTATAAAGAAGTTTATGAATCCAGCTGAATCAGCCATATGTGTGTGCTTTGATTTTTACAACAAACTTTAATAAATGGTTTAGCTTTTTTTAGTGATCTAAATCCCAATTTCCAAGCCTATATATGTATGTATGTATGTATGTATGTATGTATGTATGTATGTAAAACTTGGTACCTAATTAAATGACTCTTTAAATTAAATTCTACAATTTTGTTTAAAAAAACTGTAATGCATTCATATGTTTAAAATATGCATGCAAGGGGGAAATGTGAAATTTCCAGTAGCAGGGTTTTTTTCTTTCTATCACCCAGGGGTGCGTTCCCCCCAGTTTGGACCGGTTCAACCAAATTGGTGACATCACGATGACATCACTGAACTAGATCAGTCAGTGCTGGTCCATGGGTACCGTCATCTGGTTTTTTCCTACGCACATGCACAGAGTTTTCAGCACTGCACATGTGCAAGAAGGAAGCAAACTGGTGGTGAAGTAAGCAGGCTCGGTCCCTTCACACGGTCACTTTTTGGATTTTTATACACACACACACACAACACACACACACAACACACACAAGCAATTACCAATGCCTTTTTTTCCTTTCCCTTTTTAAAAATAATTGTTAATCCTAACCATTTCTGAGGTTGTATCAGAATAGATAATAGATAATAAATGATAGATGTCCCAAAGGTGCTTTTTTCCCCAAGAGACAGTTGGACTATCTAGCTTCTCTTTGAAGACATTTTGCTTCTCATCCAAGAAACTTCTTCAGCTCTGATTGGATGGCGGGGAATGAAAGGGTTTATACTCCTTGCAGACAACTGATCATTTGCTTTCTTTCAGAGAAGCGTTAAGGCCACCTGAAGGATTATCTGTGTCATCAGGATCACATGGTGGTACAAATGGATGTGGAACCTTCTTGGAACTGTTGAAAGAACTGTGTTGTAGATTGGAGATAAGATTACATCATATATCCCACCCCCTCTGTTGAGAGAGGGCTGTTCAATTTTGACATAGAACACCCCTTTGACCCCTCTTTCAAACCAGTGGTCCTCTCTATCTATAATGTGGACTTTGCTGTCTTCAAAAGTGTATGTACGTATGTATGTATGTATGTATGTATGTATGTATGTATGTGTGGATGGAAGGAAGGAAGGAAGGAAGGAAAGACAGATAGAACACACATTGACATTGTACAAGTCTTCGGAGAGGGGTGGCATAGAAATCCAATAAATAAATAAATATTTGCAAGTTTATTTTGTTGATTAGTTTAGCATAATACAATAAAAGATTTTTTTTTTTACAAAAAGAACCGAGTTGAGAAAAGCAGGTTATTTCTTTTGCTAACTCTGAAGAAAAGCATTATCAAAAGAATCAGCTGTAAATTTCTAGGACTCTTTCCATGAAAGGGAAGCTTTAGGTTATTGGACAAAGAGAAATAAATGCTGACTACTAATGAGCTTGAGGAAAATTTGCCCCTAAGAATAAAGAAAAGCAAGAGGGCGATCTGTACAAAGCAAAGATGAGACATCGATTTTCAGATGCTGTGACATTTTCAGCCACTTAACCTATTGCATTTCTCAACTCTGTGTGACATAAATAACACAGGTTATCAGTACAGAGACAGAAAAAGGGAAAGGAAACACATGAGGCAATTTATAAGATTAGCTGATGTGACCAAACAAGGATCTCCTGAAGGGTTAGTGCTGCATGGAGATCAATGAAACAAGAGGCTTCTGTGTGTGCCTGAGAACTGGATTTGGACTGATTCATTTTAAATGGGCAGAAGGCAATCTATAAATATATAGGAGATAATTTGTTTACCTAATTAACATTTCCAAAACTAAAATGCAAGGCAAAGCATAGTGATACAGGAATCTTCCCATAAATTTCTCAATTTGAAAATAATGCCTACAAAAAATTGTACAAAATGTATATTCAGAATGCCCATAAAAAAGCACTGCATAGTAAATTTTGATTGTTAGTTGGGTTGGTTAATTATAGGCCATCAAATCACTGTCAAGTCTTAGAGACCAGATAGGTAGATTTTCTCTACAATAAACTCTTCCTAATCTCATCTTTCATGTCTTCCAATGGGGGGTCCCCTATCATTGTAACTGATTACTATAGATCAGTGATGGTAAACCTATGGCATGTGTGCCACAGGTGGCACGCAGAACCATATCGGAAGGCACGCGAAGCATTGTCCTATGTCAGCTCCAACACATGTGTGTGCACCAACCAGCTGATTTTGGGGCTTGGGGATGGCTATTTTGCCCTCCAAAGGCTTTAGGGAAGCTTCCCGGAAGGACCGGGGTGTGAAAAATTGCCCAGCAGGCACACTGGAAGTTCGGAAAAATGGTTCCAGTTTTTTGCGGATGCCCTGGAAGCCCTGGAGGCTTCCTGAAGCCCTGGAGTGTGAAAAACAGCATAACGGGCAAAGCAGAAGTCCATTTTTCCAAACTTCCAGTTTGCCCATTTGGCTGTTTTTTCACCATCCCAGGCTTCAGTGAGGCCTGAGCACAAGTGTCGGGATGGGGGGGGGAATTGTGCACATGCACAGAGGGCAGCACAAGGGGGTGCACATGCATAGGGGGAGGGAATGGGTGTGGGCATGTGCGCGTGTACTGGCACATGTACACACATCCTTTTGGCACGCAAAATATAGAAGTTCGACATCCCTGCTATAGGACATTTGCTTCTATTTTCTTGCACCTTTATCAATATTAGATCCTTCACCAAAGAGCTAGGTCTTTGAATGAATGATGAATGAATGAATTCTTTATTGGCCAAGTGTGATTGGACACACAAGGAATTTGTCTTGGTGCATATCCAAAATAATATAATTTAAACCTGGTCACTCTAGGTTGATTTTTTTTCCAACGATCCACTGTGTGTTTTCTTGACCATCCCTAATATTCTCAGGAATCTTCTCCAACACCAATCTTCAAAAGTATCGATATTCTTCCTATCCTTATATAAAGTCCAAGTTTTGATTCCTTAGAGTATTATAAGGAATATTACAGCTTGCACAACTCTCATCTTGGCAAGCCTATCAATTGCTAATCCATGGTGTATTTCTTGATTGCTTCTTCCTCTACTGTTAATCACGAGACACAATTAAGTTTCAGTTGAAGAATGAGTAAATAAATAAGGAGAAACAGAGCAAAGGTGACAGATTTATCCATCATCAGTGATTTGCATGCTCCTAACATATAAAATAAAATTTTAGAATTACGAATGCAGTGGCTAGGGAACTTCATTTATCGTAGTTCCCTAGCCACTGCATTCGTAATTCTAAAATTGAAATAGGTTAGGTTTGCAACATTTAATGTGCATTGAATAATTAGAATAATAAGAACCATTACTCAGTTCACTATGTCCTCTATATTCAGAAAACTATGTAAAGTGTCTGGCAGAAAGTGAAACACTATAATATTTAGAAACTAGAGAATTACACACAATAAGATTAAAAATTATTTTAAAATGGCAAAAAATAGGATTGGGAGAATGAGATTACATGATCAGGAAAATTCAGTTGGCCTTAATATTTTATAACTGCTAACCAAAATCAAGTAAACAGGCAAGCAAAACAACAACCCACAAGAGAATCAATTGTCAATGCAGTGGATGAGGATGAAGACAAAGGAAGAGGAAAAGGAAGACAAGTAAAAAAAAAGGAATAGGAAATAGGAAAGAAAGGAGAGCAGAGCAGAGGAGAGGAGAGGAGAGGAGAAAAAACAAACTTGAACTTGGAATTTTGCTTTATGGTAAAGTATATCAATCATGGTAGAAACCTTATGATCCTACAACTTGGTATTTAATGATGTGTTTCAAACAGGGGTGGGTTCCATTTCTCTTTGCTGCCGGTTCATGCAGTGATGTGCTGTAGGGGTGTGCGTGCATGCACAGCATTTAAAAAAAGTTTTTGCACATGCACAGAAGGGCTTGGGGGTGTGGCAAGCCTGGGTCACTGCTGATTGACCCAGGCCTGCCACGCCCCTGAGCTGGTTCTAGTGATCCAGACTGGCAAGTTATTACCGGTTCTATAGAACTGGTCAGAACTGGTCCAAAGTCACCTCTGGTTTCAGATTCTTCACCTAGCATGTATGTGTTCCCCCTTAGCACAAACTTCCTCCAAAGCCAATAGGACTGCAGCTTCAAGGCATCAAAATATCCATGATACCATTTTTTTAGACATCATTGCCAAATGAGGCAGTAAATTTGTTTCAAGACTGTGGAGTAGAGTTGAGAAATGCCATTATAGGGCAGATATGTGCACAATACTATGGTAAATGGTTGATCTAACTGTACACCAATGAGGAAGAAGAAGAAACCTTACTCAGTTGCACAGCATTATGGAAATGTGAAGATGACTTTTTGACATTTAATCTAGTTTTACTTTCTCTGTTCCTCAGAGGTTCACAAAGTGCTCAACCAGATACTTTCCCCATTATTATTGCAATTTGTTTTTAAGTGGACTTGCCAAAGGTTGAACCTGAGACTTTCTGAAGAAAAGCATATATTCTGTGTCATGACTATGACCAATTTTTCTACCTAATTTGGAGCTTTCTTTATGCCTTCTAAGTCCACAAAGTTTGTAGACCTTACACTATTTTGCCAGCTGCTTCAGTTTACTCATATTTTTCAGTGTATAAAACACACAAGAGTATAAGATGCACCTTAGCTTTGGGGGTGGAAAACAAGGGGGGGAAATCTGCCTCCCAGCAAACAGTACAGATGATATACACTGTTTGCTATGTATTTCTGTGCATGCGTGCCTGACACATAGAAATAGCAAACAATTTGAGAAATGTGCATTATGGCAGTATATTAATGCCAGAAAGTTTTTTTTAATGGAACTTTAACTAAGTTACATTTTTAATGTAACTTTAACTAATATAACTAATGTAACTAACTCCTCCCAGTTATTTAAACAGATCTACTCCAAACATGACCAAGACAGGGTTTAACTCAGCTGCCTTATCTTGTAATTTAACAGGACACTGTTACATTTCAGATTATACTTGTACAGATTCTGTTAAAATTGATGAAATATACATTATTCTCTACTATTTAAAAGAAGATGCAATAGCACCGGGCCTCTTCAGATCAGATATATATTTTAAAAACTTCTTCATTTTGTTAAGTTGTCTAGAACAATAATAAAGCAGTCTTTAAAAAAATAAGTCTAATAATTTGAACATTCTATAGACATTTATAGTTTTTGACTGACCTTCTTGCATCCAGTTTAAGCCACAAATTAGCACAAGAAAATAAAATTTTGCCTCTGCCTCTCTCTTGCAAAAATTTGCCTCCTTGCAGTTTTATTTTCACTTTCATTTTAGCACATGGGCCTGTCTGCATCTCAATCAGCTGGTGGTTGGTAGGCAGTAATCAGTTGCTTGTTCTAATCAGGCTCTGTGCTGTTTGATGCAAGGTGGTAAATTGATGTGAGGCAGAGGCCAAAAGAAGAGAGCCGGTGGTGGCTACATTTAGTGCATAGACAGACCCAGATTTTCACCCTCTTTTGGGGGGTAAAAAGGTGTGTCTTATATTCCAACAATACAGTAAATGCATGTACTTTTATTTTCATTGTGAAACCATCCATCCTTGCAACATTTTTTAAAAAGAAAAAACAAATAAGCAATGTCACTTATCTACCTTTATTTCATATAGAATTTTAAAAACCAAGGTTTTTTTAAAAAAAATAATGTCTCCCTTTTATACATGATCCTAAATAGAAACCCACAAATTCCACTAGAATTCTAATATGAAATCTCATGGTACACTATTATAATTACATTACAATGACCTCTGAGGAGTCTTTATTCTGATTTCCCAGTAGAGAAAAAATAAAGATTCTGCACAGTTTATTTGTGTATGGCCAATAGACACTCAGCTGCTCAGAATCTATTTAGTTGGAGTTTAGTGTGGACATTATTTTAGCAAAATTAATCACGATATCTAATTTTGTATGTGACTATCATTGATTGAAAGCAGAGGGTTAAAGCCCATGCATACCTTCACCAAAGCCACAGCTATTGAATTGCATTTAAAAAAAAGTGCAATACAGTACTTGCAAAGCAAGTGTTTCTCCACTAGAGGGAGGTTATATGTACAATCATTACATTTTACAATGTACAAAAGAAGCTTACTTGAAACAGATCACAATTATTTCTTAAAGTGAGTTCTTAAAACTACAGTATGTTCAGGGTCAATGCCAAATTTAAATGGGCAATATAGACCTACACGTACTAACAAATTTCTGCTAGGAATTGCAGAAATCCTGGTCTCATCATTTGCTGTTGCATCATTCAGTATAGACTGCCCAATATTTCAGCTATTTGTTTCTTTGTTTGTTCAATTTATGCATAGCTTATCTTACCTTTGTGACTCTGGGCAATTTTCAATTGAAAGAGTAGCAAAACAAAACAATCCCCTCCCTCAATACAAACTATTAAAACAATTCAAAATAATTTAAAACTATACACGTAGACACTGGAAGAAGTCTTCGGAGAGGGGCGGCATACAAATCGAATAAATAATAATAATAATAATAATAATAATAATAATAATAATAATAATAAAGAATATAGCTATTTCAGTACAGCCACTTCCAAAGCTCCATTATATTATAACATCTATCCCATTGTAATTCTACGGTTCCATAGTATGGTAATTTTATTATTATAGTTTTATCTTAATTTAATATATTATGCCCTCATTGCATTGCATTGCATGTATGTACTGTATATATGCTGACACTTTATTTAAACTAAATTTGTATATTAGTGATTGCATAAACTCAGTAGATGCCATACAGTAAATAAATAAATGCATACATACATACATACATACATACATACATACATACATACATACATACATACATACCAGGGCTGAAATGCTCCTGGTTTGCACATGCTTGCTGGTCATCGGACAGTCAGTTGCAAAGGCAGCGTGATGCTCCACCCACCTACCCGGACGCCACCATTTGGGTTCTTTTACCCTCTGTGCAGGCACAGAATGCTTTGTGTATGCACAGAGGATAAAAGAACCCAAATTGCAGCATCCTGGTGGGTGGGCGGAGCCTCATGCTGGCTTCATGACTGGCTGTCCAATGAGTGACAAGCACAAGCAAACCAAGAGGGAGGGAGGGAGGGAGGAAGGAATAAGCAAGCAACAAGCAAGCAAGCAACAAGCATGCCAGGCAAGATGGCAAAGCCAGTTTTCAGAAGGGCAGCAAAGTCAGACTCAGCCTGACCTCAAAGGAATGATGTTACAATGATGTGGAGCACCAGGTAGAGGCAGTTCCATTTCACCTCACGCTATGCAGAGCTTTATAGCATATCACCAGCACCATGAATTGAACCCAGAAGGGAACCAGCAACCAATATAGGTTGCAGAGCAGAGCTATTATAGGTACAGATCCAGAGGAATATTGTCATTGATGGTATCGAAAGGTCAAGAAGAAAACAAATGTTTGTGCTATCCTCATTCCCACCCATCCCCCTGCCCACTAGAGGTCATCAATGTCAGGATTAGTACCTGAGGTAATATTCCAGTTACAGTGAAAAAGGTTGTAATTAGTGTAAAGTAAAAGGAATGCTTAGTCATGATGGATCGGCAGAATGTGCTACGATTGGTCAAGATCTGTATATATTGTAATGCACCTTTGCATAGGTGTGGCTTATGGTCAGTGGTGGTTTGTTGTAATTGATGGTTACTAGTGCTAGAATCATCTAGTAAGATAGTAGTGTTCTATAATATAGAATATAGAGTATAGTTTTGATACTAAGAAGAAGTAAAAGTCTTCTGAAGGATTCCTGTTGTAGTATCTTCATTCCAAAACCTCTCAAGTTACTGATATCCTTTCTACTTCTGGGCAGGCAGCTTTTAAATGCAACTCTGACAATCAAAAATTATGCCAATGCTATGTTATCACACTGATGCCGCCTTAGTTTTCAGTCTCTAAGGCACTTTAAAATAAATACTTTAACACCGCACACAATTCTCAATCATATCTAAAATGTATCCAAAAGAGCCTTACATTCACACGATCACTGTAACACCTTCCTCTTTCTTTCTCAGAAACCACCATTGTAACCCCACCCTTCACTCTTTAGAAGCTTAGTAGAAAAGCAGCATTTTAAATGCCTTCCTAAAATTTGCCATGGGACATTTTCTTCTTAGGCATTTCAATAGAAGAAAGCCATCATATCAAATAATTAGATCGGAATTTCTTCTGGACCAGATTACCTCAGGGACCGCCTTCTGCCGCACGAATCCCAGTGACCAGTTAGGTCCCACAGAGTGGGTCTTCTCCGGGTCCCGTCAACTAAACAATGTCGCTTGGCGGGACCCAGGGGAAGAGCCTTCTCTGTGGCGGCCCCGGCCCTCTGGAACCAACTCCCCCCACAGAGGGAGCTCTGCGTGCCAGAGATTCACCATCACAGTTTTAGTGTCTGCAGGACTTGAACTCTAATGAAAGGCTGATAGATTTTTAGACTGTTCTTGAACTGTAACTGCTTCCCAAATTGGCTGCACGTTGATTGTCTAGAAGAGGTGTCTGCCTATTCAGCTTAAAATAGATTTTTGGGTTTATGAAGGGCAGACCGCAAATGTTTTGAATAAGTAAATAAAATGACATTTGCCTCAACTAGGTTGATCCCACTGTCTGAGGCAGGAGGACCAATGACCTTAATGACTGAGTAATAATTGAACAGTTGCAGATATTAATAAAATTATAAGGAAATTAAACTCAGATGAAAATGTAACATTTTAGTCATTAACATTAATTCAATTAGCACTGCTGTGTGTATACATGGTATCCATTTGGAATTCCATAGACACAAATACTCTTTCCAAAGCTCATCTTTTACTGTAGAGTACAGTACACATATCCTTCAGTCAAGGTAAGAAATAGAATAGAATAGAATTAGAATAGAATAGAATAGAACAGAACAGAACAGCAGAGTTGGAAGGGGCCTTGGAGGTCTTCTAGTCCAATCCCCCGCTCAGGCAGGAAACCCTACACCACTTCAGACAAATGGTTATCCAACATCTTCTTAAAAACTTCAAATGTTGGAGCATTCACAACTTCTGGAGGCAAGTTGTTCCACTGATTAATTGCTCTAACTGTCAGGAAATTTCTCCTTAGTTCTAGGTTGCTTTTCTCTTTGATTAGTTTCCACACATTGCTTCTTCTTCTACCCTCAGGTGCTTTGGAGAATAGTTTGATCCTCTCTTCTTTGTGGCAGCCCCTGAGATATTGGAACACTGCTATCTTGTCTCCCCTGTCCTTCTTTTCATTAGATATACCCAGTTCCCACAACAGTTCTTCATATGTTGTAACCTCTGCTCTCCTAATCATTTTTGTGGCTCTTCTCTGCACTCTTTCTAGAGTCTCAACATCCTTTTTACATCATACGATAAAAACTGTATGCAGTATTCAAAGTGTGGACTTATCAAAGCATTATAGTCTTTTGAAGGAACACAGATACTCCAGCCTCTGCTCAGTTTTATCTTCCTTTCCTTCCCTGGGAAGTGAAGCTGATGAAGAGAAGGAAAAATCTACTGACTTATTTTCCAACTATTCCCTAGATTTGCAAACCATGATGCTCAGGGGCATATTTTCATTGCTCTTGTAACCCTCCTACAAGTTACTCAGAGTTGAATCTATGACTTTCTCTAATACTTTGCAAATAAATTTTATCGAATCCCTTTCTAGTACCTTCAATCTGGTTAACAAACACAGCACTCCTAAAGAGATCCAATAACCTGAGAAATAGAAAAAGGGAAATCAAAATCGTCCTATGAGTTCTTAATCTTGGCACACTGAGTTATAAATATGGAAGGTACCCTGAAGAGTTTGGAAAATGTAATCTCTGTCTTTGAGATTCTTTAGGAGGAAGAAGTACTGTAGGCATTATTTCCTGACAGATTTAAATTCCAGATTTCTATTTGCAGATATGGTTGTGGTATAAAGATGTTTCTCCACAAGAGGGAGCTAAAACCCTTTATTTGGCAATATTAAAGCTCAATATTGATTTTTTTAAAAAATCTTACTTCTTTTTTTATCCAAGCCCAAAGTTATGGACAATCTTGAATATTGTCTCCTTGACAGACAGAAACATAAATGTTACACTTTTAAAGAAATAGGTGAATTTAGTGTAGTTTCAAATAAGCTTAGATCTGACATTAAAAGACCAGTCCATCTCTCAGGTAAATCAAGGGTGCCCACCTGTAGATTTGGGTAAATGGTTAATGCTCCAAATTGATTTGATCCAGTTCAGTTGCTTTCAGTGCAAGCAGGCCTGCAGTTTAAAGATCCAGATCAAATTTGGTTAGCATGGAATTTCAGTTCAAATTGAGACAGATCTCCATAGCCAATTGATTTTTTAAAATTGATTAGATCTTGCAGGAATAACTAACATAGCCCATTTGAATTGAACTGAGCACAGTTTGCAAACCCCTCTGCTCTTCTTAGTCAAATGAAGCGCAGTGTAAAGTGATCAATAGGCATGGATGGTGCTTGAAAAGCATTGTTTGTTGCTAGTCAAATTCAGTTTATAAAAAAATATTGTTCCTCTTTGAATAGATTTAGAAGTTTATCCTTCTGTCATAATAACATGGTGAGAATAGTTTGAGATTATTATTTTTTAATGACAGCTCCATGAATTTCTTAGAAAAAGAAAAGTAGTATTTTTGTAATGAGAGACAGTTTGGTTTAGAGAGTAAGGCATAGTTTAAAAATTAGGAGACTGTGAGTTCTAGTCTTGATTTAGGCACAAGGTGACCTTGGGCCTGTCACTCTCTTTCAACCCTACCACTTCCAAAATCTTGCAAAGAAAACTGCAGGGACTTGTCCAGGAATTAACACTGATAGATAATATACAGACTCCGTTGTCTGTTGGTCTGTCTTCTATCATCTCTTCTAAATATAAACATCCACTCATCCTTTAGATTAGATTAGATTAGATTAGATTAGATTAGATTAGATTTATTGGATTTATATGCCGCCCCTATCCGCAAACTCGGGGCGGCTCACAACAATAGTAAAAACAATACATAATAACAAATCCAATATCCACCAATCCAATTACAATTTTAAGCTAATTAAAAAAAACAAGCACACAATCAATCTAACACCAAAACAACATGGGCAAGGGGGAGATGTTTCAGTTCCCCCATGCCTGACGGCAGAGGTGGGTTTTAAGGAGTTTGCGAGAGGCAAGGTGGGGGCAATCCTAATCTCAGGGGGGAGCTGGTTCCAGAGGGTTGGAGCCGCCACAGAGAAGGCTCTTCCCCTGGGGCCCGCCAGACGACATTGTTTCGTCGACGGGACCCGGAGAAGGCCAACTCTGTGGGACCGAACCGGTCGCTGGGATTCGTGAGGCAGAAGGCGGTCCCGAAGGTATTCTGGTCCGCTGCCATGAAGGGCTTTATAGGTCATAACCAACACTTTGAATTGTGACTGGAAACTGATCGGCAACCAATGCAGACTGCAGAGTGTTGGAGTAATATGGGCATACTTAGAGAAGCCCATAATTGCTCTCGCAGCTGCATTCTGCACGATCTGAAGTTTCCGAACACTCTTCAAAGGTAGCCCCATGTAGAGAGCGTTACAGTAGTCGAGCCTCGAGGTGATGAGAGCATGAGTGACTGTGAGCAATGACTCCCGGTCCAAATACGGCCACAACTGGCGCACCAGGCGAACCTGGGCAAACGCCCCCCTCGCCACAGCTGAAAGATGTTTCTCTAATGTGAGCTGTGGATCGAGGAGGATGCCCAAGTTGCAGACCCTCTCTGAGGGGGTCAATAATTCCCCCCCCAGGGTAATGGACGGACAGATAGAATTGTCCTTGGGAGGCAAAACCCACAGCCACTCCGTCTTGTCTGGATTGAGTTTGAGTTTGTTGACATCCATCCAGGCCCCAACAGCCTCCTTTGTTTCAGAAATCTACATAAAACCTCAATTTCTAGATCTTCCCCAATTTGCTTCCCCATCATCTTCCGCAGCTCAACCACAGGAATCACAGTTCTAAAGTTTGGATGGGCCTCAGGCTAGAGAAGGTACCTTACACTGTAAATGTATGCCTGGCTGAATATTCGCCACCAAAAATAGTGTGGAGCTTAAATAAACCTGAAAACAGTGTTATAATAATCTGCAGAATCAAGATGCTATTCTGCTGATTGTATAAAAGGATGATAGAAGGTGGGTATTGATTAAAACATTCTTCTGTTCATTCAGAGAAGCGTTTGCCAGAGCTTGATGTGTAGCAAGAAAGCCAGATAAAAGGAGAGATCAAAAGAGATGTACATAAGCATTTTTAAAGAGAATTTGGAATGTTGGCATTTTTCAGTAATGCTTTAAAGACTTTGTGTCTAACAAACATCCATCCCAAAATTTGGTAGAAATGAGAATATTAAAATGAAGAAAGTACTGCACGTACAACAAATAACAGCCAAATTAGTTGAAAACAAGCTGACTAGTCAAAAACAAATAAAATATATATTCATTTATTTGTGTAATAATCAATAGTATCTAATAGTAAAAGTAAGACTTTTTCATTATCATCAATTATTCCAGACCAGTTTATATTTTGGAGGAGGAGGAGGAGGAAGAAGAGGAAGAGGAGGAGGACAATGATGATGACAATGGTGATGACAACAACGGTACTGGTGATTGTTATTTTAAATTGACTTGCTATCACAAAATCCTTTGAAAGAACCTGAATTCCTGCTAACAATGCCCATTTGTTCTCCCAGTGTTACTGTACCAAACCTGCCATAGGATCAACATTTTAAAACAGAGGTCACCAACCAGTGCTCTGTGGACCACTGGTCATCCACAAGAAAATTGTGGTGGTCCACAGTGCATCCGGTCGAGGAGCAGCTCCAGGATGACTAATGCCCAGTCCTGTGACTAGAGCTCTGGAATATGGGACTGGCCAGGCAGCTCACAGTGGGGCTGGAAATCTCCACCATACAGGGAGGTACTTGCAACTTTGCAGATGGTACAACGTGCAAGGAGTAGCGCAGCCCTGACCGGCTGGAATGATGCTATTGTGGCAAGCGGAGATGGCAGCGTATGCAGGTCAAAACAATAAGTGTTGGCAATCTGTGGCTCTTCCATCCATCTACTGTGGCTCCCTGTTGGCTGAACTCACCAGTGGCTGGCCCTGCTCCTCACCTTCTCTTCCCAATGACTCCTCGCCTGGCCTGAGAAAGGAAGGGTGGAGAATGGAGATCCACTCCATATTCCAGAGAAGGAGTGAAGCATCATCACTTGTTGGGTCTGGCGGGCATTTCTTCTAGACCTTGTTCGTGATCTGGACACCTCGGTATGTTAGGGAGATGCATGACTTCCTCTCAACTCTGAGACACTGGCCCAGCCCAATTTCTCTCTGCTGCTGCTGTTAGCACCACCATGTGCTCTTGCAGCACAGTTAAATTTTGTGTGCTTCACAATGGGGGAGACAGTGTCCCTTTCTCCTCCTTGAACCCATTACGACATGGAGCATTGGCTGCAGTTGGGTCGGGCAAGTGTCTCAGGATGGAGAGCAGGTCATGAATCTCCCCAAGCAACCAAGTTGCATCCAGCACCAACAAAGGCTGAAGAAGCGCCTGTGAGATCCAGAGAACACTGCTGGAGAATCAGAAAGACAAAGAAAAAGATAGATGAGAGAGAGGGAGGGAGGGAGAGAGAGAGAGAGAGAGAAAGGGAGGAAGAGAGAGATGAGAGAGAGAGGGAGAGAGGGAGAGTAATGATAGAGGAGAAAGAGGGGAGGGTGAGAAAGAGATGGGAGATCCCAGTGTTTTGTTTTCTGTAGGAAATAGCTCCAAATGGCTCTTTGAGTGTTTAAGTTTACAGAAATAGGCAGCCCAGCCCATCACTGGGAGTCCAGGCACTTCAGCAAGCGGTGCACTGGATTTGTATTAGTGGTCCGCGAGATTTAAAATTATGAATTTAGCGGTCTCTGAGGTTGGTGCCCCCTGTTTTAAAAGCAATTTATTTTTGGTTGCATTTTTTAAAAAGAAATTTACTTTTAGTTCTGAAACAACCTGCAGTGTCTTTTTTCCCCCAGATTAAAAGGAAGGATTGACCTTTGAAGCAAATTAACATGCAGTACGTTCTGTGATAAAGAAAGAAAGGGAAGTGTAACATTCCATAGTTCCCTGGGAAGCTAGTTAAAAGAAACGTCTCAGAAAAGTTCGCCAGACCAGGCACAACTCTATTGTGTAATGCTATCTAAATTTTTCCTTAAAAGAAATATCTGGCATTTGTGATAGGTTTTGGAGACATTACTCTTGCATCATTTCTAATCTTTATATTGCTCTGAGCAAGAAGCAAAGGGATGCCAAATGCAATAAACTCTTAAGGCATTTATTAAGTTCTGAAGATCTCAATGGTTGTGGGGAAAAACAGCAACAAAAGACTTTCCAAACTTTATAGGGAAGGAATTAAGAAGAAGTAGCTACTTCAGGGAATTATCTTTTGGTGAGTGATTACTTTAATCTATGATCATAAATCCATGCCAATATACAGATACTAGCATTCTGAGAATTAGTAAGCACAGATAGAATTTACTTCTTTAAAAATCCTCCAGTCTAACTGCAAATCTGCAAGATCAATCTAAGTAACTACACCCTACTAACTACAGCCCCCCCTCCAATAACCTTTTAGCATTCTAAAATATGTACCACAATAAATGAAGTATTTCCTTTCTCCATTCCTTGACCATGCTGTGATTATGTATCCAAATATTAATAAAAGGTACATTTCAGCAAAGACGTTTAAGGGCATTAACTCAAATATTTACCAGCATTCCAGAAATAGCAAGATTGTACAGTAGCAGAAATAGCCAAAGGAACCTGAAACATTTTGATTAAGGAAGCTAAGTGAGTAACTCCAGAGACTGCAATCATGATAAAAATGTATCTCCTTTCCCAGGAGCTTGAATATAAGTGATTTCACCTTTAAATAAAATTACTCACTTCTCAGTTCCTTAAATGTTTCCAGTGACAAATCAGACAAAGATCAAATTAGTGAGAGAGATAGAAAATCATTTTTTAAGGATTGAGCATTGCACTGTTTGGTTTTCTGGGATAATATCACATATCCTTGGAATATTTCTTCCCCTTTTCAAAAGTGTTCATCTCCCATTGATCTTGTCTATTAGGAATGTTTATAGACTGTTTATAGACTCTGTACAAAACAGTTGGGTTTGCAATATATAAACAAGCTAACAATGAATGTTTGTATATATTGAAGTACTATAGCTTTAAGAGGTAGTGTTGCAAATGAGTTGGACCCTGAACTACTTGGATCAGGTACATGGTTGTCATGGAAGCCATTAACTCCTGAACTGCATTTGAGTGATCACCAGGTGAAGGTAAATTGAAGTGCCCCAGCACCGTAAGCCTGGGGAACTTCACTGCCAACCTGGCTACCGCCTCTAGCAGTGCAGTCTGGACTGTTGTAATGCAGCTGGAGGTCAGGTACATTAAGAAGCCCAACTGAACCCCTGAGTCCAGCCTCAAGAGAAGACACTCGCACCCAACAATCTCCAGGAAGGAAAGCTATGAGGACAAAGATTTTTCCAGATAATGACTGCTACTCCACCACCCCCTTCCTGGAGTCACAGCTGATGTAAAACCTGAAACTCATCTGGGCAGATCTCTGAGAGGGGAACCCCCCCCCCCCTCTTGGCCCAGCCAGATCTCAGTTATGCATGCCAGGTCAGCCTCCTCCTCCAGAAGTAAGTCATTTAACAACAGACCTGGCATTAAGCAACAGCAGCCTGAAGCCAGGGCCCTAACGTCCCAAGTCACCAGGTATACGAGAGGGGCTGGAACAAGTAATTGTTTGAAATATCGATTCTTAGTTCCCCGACAGTTGCCTACCCCTTTCTCATCATATCTACCTCTCCCATTGTTATATTCCAACTGTCAAACACCCTAGAGATCCCCTCCCTCATATCTATGGCTCTCCTCCTTCCTGACAAGCCGTGCTCACCACTCATACCACTCATACCAAGCCAAGGGTTATATCTGAGTCGGAGCCCCCATCTGCTTCTGTTTACACTTTCAGCAGAGGGGGATCCATTCTTTGCCTCCGGCTCACTCATTCTCCCTGAAACTCAGTCACTCCCAATCCATGCCAACACTTTTACTACAGACACATACACACACACCTCCACTCAAGATAGAACCAATTTGAAAAACAAGATGATAAAGCAGGATAATTAAGACAAGATGATAAAATTCTTATTATAACTTTTGGGCCAATCTTCCAGCAGGATGCAATTGCCTAGGTTCCCAGTGGCCTATTCCTTTCGTGTGTTTCCTTAAATAAATCTTGTGTTATAGTTATATAACCTCACTATTCATTGCTCAGGATAGATGCCTCCTAACTAGAGCATTCATCCTCATGTACAAAGGCTTCTCTCCAACCCCCAAAACTGGCTATTTGCAGACATTTGATTATAGGGAACCATTTAAAAAAAATGTGACCTTCACTTTCTCAACCCACAGTATTTTAATCATTTTCTTTTTTGCAAAGTAAGAGATCAGAGAGATCTCTGATCAAGGCATTGATCATGTCTACAAAGTGATACTTTCAACATTGTTATAAGCACTATGTGCTCCCAAGCTGTTCACGGCCTCTTCTTCTCTTCCACCTTCTTCTTTACATTAGCAAAAAAGGAACAATTAACTGTTTGAACTTTTGCTTTTCCAAAGAAAGGTGTAATGAAGTGATGCCTTACAACATATATTTTTCTCTTTGTGGTCAAATCCGTGCATATAAATTGCCTATTTATATTCACCTATTTATAATGCCTACATTATTCATTATTGTAGGTAATTAACCTGAAAAAGGGAAATGAGTCAAACTTTCCTTAGTTCCCAAAGTTCCCAAAATAACTTTCTGGTTGCTCAGAACATACTGTGACCATTTTTCTTCTTGTATAATAATATAGTTTAATTGATTTTTCTTCATATGAACAATATGAAAAAGTATCCTGTAATCTGTAACTCTTACACTGCAAAAACATATGGACTACTCAACTTGATCAGGGTAAAACAATAGATGCAATATATATATACTTTTATAAAGCCTTTGATTCAGTAATACACAACAAACTATTTCTGAAACTAAAATCCTATGGCATCCCTGGACCACTACATGATTGGATAACCACGTTCCTGTCTAACAGTGTTGTCTGCTGGACAACTCCCCTTTTCTAAGAGGTCGGTAAGGGGTGTGCATAAGCGCACTATTGTGCCTACCATCCCTGTCCCTCTGTCCTATTATTCTTTTTATCACTTCTTTATACTTTGGTATGTTAATAATATATATGTTTATAATACTATAACTCTATACTTGTTTGACAAATACAATAAATAAATAAATAAACTGGGAGCAATCCACTGCTGATCTAATTATGTTTAACAAGAAGAATGTTCTTTATTGGGCTGGAACAAAAAAATACATATGGAGTTCATGCATTATGGGGAGAACTGGCAATTTTTGCTGAACTTGTCTCTTCTTAGCATTGCCATTGTGGAAAATGATATTTACAAGATTTGAGTCTCCTGATACAGAGTTGCCGTCATGTCAGAATCATTATGTTTAATGCAAGGACTCAAGTAAAATTTTCATTAATCGTTTGTTTTTCTTGTTGATTGCCGGACAAATATTTCCTGCTTTTCCTAATTATTGGGCAGATGCTATGATAAATACCTTTTCCTGACAGTGTTTTTTCCTTTAATCTTTTTTTATTTCAACTTGTATTTTAACATATGTGATTTTCTTGGTGATGTTTAAACTTTTGTTCTTTTCATTTTGGGTGGTAAAGTTTTTTTGGATTTTTATCTTTTTTCATGGCCATGATTGATGTTTAGAACAAAATGACTTTTATTTTTGTGGTGCAGATAAAATAGAGTTTATCTAAAAGGGTATTTATTTTTATTCTTAAATTAGTTTTAAATATTTTCCTAATGAAATCAGAGAGGAAGGAGGATAAGCAATAAATATTTTTCCTGTTTTCTGATTTCATCTTTACCTCTTGGCAACAATATTATTAGAGATCTACTATGAATCATTCAGATCAGGAATATTGCCTTTCTCTTTTATGAAGCTTAAATTACACTGATTTTAAAATCCAGTAAGGTTCTAAATTTTGTGTAAGATATAGACGTATTTTGCTAGATAAAGTTGGTATTAAAATATTAGCTTCTCTGTTGGGTAAGAAAATGCAAGGTGTTAACCTCAACATCAGTCTCATTCTGGATTTATTAAAACTATGGAAACATCGGCAAATACATGTTACTGAAAAAGAAGAATATTTGTAGCTCAGAGCTGAAATGAGGGGTCCTTGGTACTCTCTAAGCTCATAGAATACCAAGGACTCCTCCAATACATGTTAAGAATCCAAAAGTTGCACACAGGTTCTGAGGTTACCTCTCTTAGGAGCTGCCCTAACACTGAAATCCATGTCAAGATGGATTCATTTGATCTTGTCTACGTGGAACAAAGCAGATTGCTCACAACAAACAATGTTCTAGTTCCCACCCATGGAGGAAATACTAAGTATATCCCAGTGAAGGGCTGTACTTACCTTTTCCTACCAGATCGGTTCCAGAAATTGGTGTGGGTGCATGCGCAAGTGACAGTGAGTGCGTGCAACCCTGCATGAGATTTTGCTTCCACACATGCATGGAAGCAAAGAAACCAGCAAAAAATTTCAAAATCTCACACAAAGACGCTTGCATGCATGCACAGAAGCAAAGAAAGGCTGAAAATCGGCAAAATCTCATGCAAGTGTTCTTGCATGAGATTTTGGCAGGTTTTGGCAATTTCGTTCCGTGGGGACAAAAATATCACGTGGGGGTGCATGGGGGCATGCATGCACGTGGCATGGATGTGCAGATGTGCACACATCACTGCTACCAGATCAGTGATCCCAGGCATACCGGAGGGAGGCCAATACTGGTATGTCCCAACCTGTATGCAAACCTGTTAGTATGTCTTTGTGCAGCTATGTGCAAAACCTTCGACATACAATCAACAGAGTTGTTGCAGTGATGTAGATAATGCAGGCTAGCCAGTTAAAGACTCATACTTAGTATTAATAATATTATTATTTACAAATACAATGATACCTCGTCTTACGAACTCCCCTTCATACGAAATTTCGTGATACGAACCTGGGGTTTACGATTTGTTTGCCTTGTCTTAAGAGCCATTTTCGTTTTATGACCTCAAGTCCAGGTGCGTGGGCTCTCTTACTGTGCATGCACTCTCGTACTGTGCATACACTCTCATACTGCACGTGCGCTCTCTGACTGCCACAGGGATTCCCCTGCCTTGTGACTGTCATCGCTGGGATTTTCCATTTGATTATAGCCCCCGCGGGGGGGAAAGAGCCACGCCTGAACCTGGAACCCGCTTAGAAGCTGCTGCCTGCTTGGAGGAGAAACCGCAGCCACCACTGCTGCTGCAGCCACCACTGCAGGAGAAGTCGTGCCGGGCTCCAAAGTTTTCAAAAGCTTCCGCGCCTCCTCTGCGGCCGGGAGGCTCGGCTGGGAAGGAGACCATGTTCGGGCATGGGAGTCTGGGTCCCCTCACCTGTCTCCAGCCCCCTCACACTCCTGGACTCCCACCGCTGCCCCCCACCTGTCCTATCCACTCCTCTTTCCGGCTTTCTCCTCCCCTGCCTCCCTCCGTGGGGTGCAGCTCCTCCCGCAGCAGTGGCTGTAGCGGCAGTGGCAGCTGTGGCTTCTCCTCCTCCTCCTCCTCTGGCTGCTAGTGAGGATCCTGGCAGGCAGCTTCAAGTGGCCCTCTCGCAGCCCCTTTGCTGACAGCGCTCCCAGCGAAGCGGCTGCAAGAGCGCTTTGGGAACACCTGCCCCGCCCCTCTCGCAGCCCCTTCGCAGGGAGTGCTTTTGTCCAGGGCTGTCAATGAAGGGGCTGCAGGAGAGGTGGGGCAGGCGTTCCTTAAGCGCTTGGAGAAAGCGCTCTTGCAGCCGCTTTGCTGGGAACGCTTTCTCCGAGCACTTCAGGAATGCCCACCCCACCCCTCTTGCAGTCCCTTCTCTGGGAGTGCTTTCATCCAGGGCTGTCAGCGAAGGGGCTGTGAGAGGGGCAGGGCAGGCATTCCCAAAGTGCTCGGCAAAAGCGCTCCCAGCGAAGGGGCTGTGAGAGGGTTTTCTCCGAGCACTTCGGGAATGCCTGCCCCACCTCTCCTACTGCCCCTTCGCTTTCAGCCCTGGACAAAAGTGCTCCCAGTGAAGGGGCTGCAAGAGGGGCAGGGTAGGTATTCCCAAAGTGCTCAGAGAAAACTCTCTCACAGTCCCTTCGCTGGGAGCGCTTTCACTGAGCCAGTCCCTTCACTGAGAGCCCTGGCACTGAGCCCCCAAATGATGTAGGGGGCCTCCCGCAGATGCCCCTCTGCTCCTGCCCCGCCCTCCCAAAGGGTGGGGCTGCCACATCCCTGTGGATTCCATCCCTCTGGCCAGGACAAGAGGATAGTGGCAGTGGCGGCGGTTTCCCTTTCAGAAGCAGCAGCAGTGCCAGGAATGTCACATTCACCCACCACCACCACCACCACCCGCCACCAAACAAGGATCCGAATGCCGGCAGTAATGGACAAAATGGGTGAGTTTTGGGCTTGCACGCATTATTCACTTTTCCATTGATTCCTATGGGAAACATTATTTCATCTTACGAACTTTTCACCTCATGAACCTTGTCCGGGAACGAATTAATTTCGTAAGATGAGGTATCGCTGTATACAGCAATATTAAGAATAGATTATCAACTGCACATAGCTATAATAATACTTTTATTTATTTATTTGAGTTGAAAGGGACCTTACGTGTCATCAAGTCCAACCCCTGCTCAAGCAGGAAACCCTACACCTATACGACTCACAAGCAAAGACATCTCAAAGTAACTCCCCCCACAGGGAATGGTGCCGGCGCCCTCTTATGGTCAACCAGTCAAAGTTCTTAAAGATACAGTCTTTACTTTCATAGACCAGCATTGTTAGTTTACTATATGGCAATCCCAAAGTAGGTTATGTACCATGTACTAACAAAATCTATTGAGGGGCCGCCATCACGGTCTTGATTCTCTTGTTTATCCTACAGTATAAATGTGAGGGAAGCCAGTCATTAATCTGTTCTCCTTTCCTTCAAACAGACAGGTTGCACTTTCCTTTCGTATTTCTCTCTGCTGATTAAAGCTGATTCAGCATTTCTGTCCAGATTAATTCTCAATTTCCACTTCCACAATTTTCTGATAAATGTTTTAATGATGGGCCACACAACCCATTAGAGACTAAACATATGGTCCTTTGTCAAGAGAATTTAGAATAGAACAGAATTCTTTATTGGCCAAATGTGACTGGACACACAAGGAATTTGTCTTGGTGCATATGCTCTCAATATACGTAAAAGAAAAGAGACATTCATCAAGAATCATAAGGTACAACACTTAATGTTAATCACAGGTACACATAAGAAATCAAACCATATTAGGAAACAATCAATATGTATATAGTAAGGATACAAGAAACAAGGTTATAGTCATGCAGTCATAAGTGAGAGGGGATGGATGATGGGAACAATGAGAAGATGAATAGTAGTGCAGTCTTTGTAAGTAGTTTGACAGTTTTGAGGGAATAATTTTTTTTAACAGAGTGATGGTGTTTGGGGGGGGGGAATTGTTCTTCTGTCTAGTTGTTCTAATGTGCAATGCTCCATAGCATCTTTTTGAGGGTAGGAGTTGAAACAGTTTATGTCCAGGATGTGAGGAGTTTGTAAATATTTTCACAGCCCTCTTTTGGACTCGTGCAGTATACAGGACCTCAATGGATGGAAGGTTGGTAGTAATTGTTTTTTCTGCAGTTCTAATTATCATTTAAAGTCTGTGTCTGTCTTGTTTGGTTGTAAAACTAAACAGTTATAGAGGTGCAGAGGACAGACTCAATAATTTCTCTATAGAACTGTATTAGCAGCTCCTTGAGCAGTTTGAGTTGTAGCAGAAAGAACATTCCTTGCTGTGCTTTTTAATGATGTTTTTGATGTTAGGTGTCCATTTTAGGCCTTGTGATACTGTAGAACCTAGAAACTTGAAGGTCTCTACTCTTTGTCAGGATGAGAGTAATTAAAGTCCGTTTTGAACCTGGAGGTGATGGATTGAGAGCACAGACATTTGTTCTTAAAGCAAGATTTCTTTTTTATTATAAAAGTAGAAAATTAAATATGTCACGAGGGACAAATGAAAAATACATCTTCACATGATGGCTGCTAAGACAGGAATGAATTAGCAAATATGGAGAAAAGGATAAAGATGGATGTGAGGTATAATGACGTGGCAGGATTTTACATCATAGTAGGAGGATCTAATAAAACACACACACAGTTAACTATTTAATTACTGAATGACTCTGAATGTCTCTAGAGCTGTCAATATTCAGCGTGACACTATTGATACTGCATTGTCTAATATTGTAAGAGGTGGTAATATGGGAGGGGTTTCTCCTAAGATCTACCACCATTTCTATGGTTTTGAATATGTTCGGTTCTAGGTTTCCCATCCAAGATAATTTAGCTTAAGCAAGAATAAAAGAAAAATCATGGCTGAGACATAATAAAAATAATTCTCCATATGTCACTCTTTTACTAATCAGTGTGTGAAGCAGTCACAATTTTAAATCTATATTTTTATTTGATGTTTCTTTGATGTTTACCACTAATAGATCCATTAATACTACATCTCTCCACACTTGAAGAAAAGCTAAATACTTTCATATCCCTATGACAAATTCCAAGGAACTGATGAACCTGTAGGCATGTTTCTTTTGCATCTGTTCATTATCATCTACAAACAAAACATCCTGTTTAGTTTCCATTATTTCATCTGTTCATCCATACACCTATGCAAAAACATGATTAGATTCCAAAAGCAACATTTAATTAGATTGCTTGCTGCTTCTCTCCAGATAAACAATATTTTTAATTTCCTCTGTTTGCATAGGTATCTCTCTCGTTTATTTCTTAATGTAAGCTCATTTAAGGATACTCATACTTTTTCCTGTAAAATCTAATTACATAGTGCAGAAAATTTCCCCTGCTAAGCCATTCAAATTTTTTCCTTTATCTGTATGAGAGTATTCATGTAGCATCTAAATAAATATCCAGCACTTTTATTAATATTTTTGGGTAAAACTCTTTGGCTTCACCTTTTTAGATGAGCACAAACTCATTCCTGCCAAAGTTGATTTATTTGTATATTTCAGTCATCATAGTAGTTATCCTCAAGTCCACATTTCAACTAAACTGGAAATCAGCAATGGCCAACTAATCTTTCAATTAGACCATAGCCAATCACACTGTTGCACTATTTAGAGCAGGGATGGGAACCTATGGCCATTTTATGACCTGTGGACTTCAACTTCCATAATTTCTGACTCAGCAATGCTGGCTCAGGAATTCTGGGAGCTGAAGTCACAAGTCATAAAGGGACCATATTTTCCCACCTCTGATTTAGAGAAAAACACTTTATTGAAATGAGTATCTGCTGCATTTATTTTTATTCATTTATTCATATGATGTTTATCTAAATTAGAAACATAGTGCCATGCTCCAAATAAATTCTTGCTTTATCTTTTTATCTTTATTAAATAACACATAGGTGTCAAAGTCCCCACGTCTCATTGCTATCATGTAACTTTTGCAATGTTTTTCCCACTTGCAGAGCAGGGTGGATGTGACCTGGACATGATGCATTTGGCCCCCCGGGTTGCCATTTTGACATCCCTGAAATAGTAATTAACCAATTGTGACAACCTGAGCATTTTCAAAAAAATAACATTAAAATAAACATACAATAAAGAACAATATGTATACAATAAAGAACAGAAAAAGAACAATATGTAACAAATAATTTTTATGAGTTTATTTGTAATTATGAAAACACATGACAATTTTTAAGCAGTCCTATTCAGTAGAAAAATATATTTCCATTGATAATTTAATACTGTTTTGTTAATAAAAATAGTGAACAAAAATAAGAAAATTGTCCTTTCACGAAAGGATTCTTTGTGGCATTTGCTATTGTGTTAACAATACTAACCTTGGAAGAAAGGGCAAAGAGACTCAGACAAGGAAACTGACAGATAAAAACAGCTGAGCCCACAGTAGCACTGTGGGAGGGCAAAAGACTCAGAATAGACACTCTCAGAAACATTTGCCAGATAGTAACCAAGCTCAGAGAACACCAAGGAGCCCTCACTGCAACTTTTGAGCTACAAATATTCTCTTCTATTGAAATCCTCTCTAATTTCTTAGGTTGTAATGGAGATGGCAAGGAAAGAGAAGAGTCTTTAGACTTGGAAGATTCTGCTAATGTAGCATTAAAATAAAAGAGAATTAACTTATCTTGTCATGTTCCTGTCAGGTCTACCCTATCAGCCTGCAATCTGGTACTGATTAACAACAACAAATCATTTTGAACCATTTAATGAGCTTTAGGGGAAATGACTACTCTAATTATACAAATCTGAGCAATTTTTCTAATTTCTTCAAACTTTCAATCAAAAGCTTAAAAAACTAAATGATTTATAATCACAGGGGATAGTATCAATTGAATTCAGACTGCTCCAACATAGTCTAGGAAGACTTTGATAAATATAATTTTAAAGGGAAGGTGTGCCATCTATGAATTATGTTTACATTCTATTATTGCTAAGCCAAAATGAATGAAGTTTCATACCATGAAACATTTGAGCTGATGTACCAAGTTCAAATCCTAAGGTTTCCTCCAATGTTTTTGAAAGATTGTTAAAAGAACATGTTCCATCTGATAATGAAATGACTATACTTGTGTCATTTGAAATGTTTTCAACTGACAAAAATTAAAGTCCACAGATTGTAAAATTAAGATTATTATTTCATACTTCCACCTTATACTGTTGAAGTAGAAATGGGAAAATCAAGGAGCTTTTAATTCCAATTTTTTTAGAAAACCATATTATAATTTTGGGCTAAACATGCTGATTCTCTCACATAAATGGCTGCAAATGTAACTTAGAAGACCAGGTTCCAAGCCCCTTGCAGTAGAACCTTAATAAATAAATGCAATTCCCAGAGAGTAAGTAAATTAATGTGCATGCAATCATCACTCATTCTTCCATTCTTCTATGGATGCTCCAACATATCTAAGCCTGACATAACCCTTTATGCAACTGTATTGTCACCAGGGACCCGAATATAGCTAAAGAAATTGAGTGATTCTGATAATATGCTCAAAAAAATAAAGGGAACACTCAATAACACATCGTAGATCTGAATGAATGAAATATTCTCATTGAATACTTTGTTCTGTACAAAATTGAATGTGCACAACAGCATGTGAAATTGATTGTCAATCAGTGTTGCTTCCTAAGTGGACAGTTTGATTTCATAGAAGTTTGGTTTACTTGGAGTTATATTGTGTTGTTTAAGTATTCTCTTTATCTTTTTGAGCAGTGTATTTCAGAACCAGTTTGGCTTTGGGGTAAAGGCACTGGCCTAGAAACCAGAAGATTATGAGTTCTACATCTGCTTTGGACATAAATGCGACTGCCTGACTTTGAGCTAGTCTTTCTCTCTCTTAGCCCTAGGAAAAAGACAATGGTAAAATGCTTCCAGAATATTTTGCAAATTGTCCAGGCACTCACCAGCAGTCATTCACTTGACTTGAAAGCACAACATAAAAAGTATTTATTAGTGTAGTGTCATTTTCCCAGGCAAATTTGTAAAGCTTATACATTTTGATCTCTGCTATCTTTCATGAAGCAAAGTTAATATCCTGTTCACTCAGATGACAAATAGAATTGCTCGACACAATACATTTAAAAGAGTTCATTTTGCACTTTCAGTCTCTGAAGGAAACTATAAAATCTATCTTTATTGTGACTGAAGAAATGCACAGTAAAAGCAAATCCGTTGCGTGTAACAACTGCAAATTAATTGCTTTAAACCCTGCTGTTCTGTTTGGGTTGTATGTGACCCGAAACAAAGTTTGAGATCCTATAAAAAACTTTCCCTGCATATCTGAAACTTGAAATTACATGACTTTGCATCATTTGAGGAGTTCTTTCTATGAGTATTTTTTTTTTTGGTTGCTTACTTTTTGCTGGGCGCAAAGACTATACACTTGTTCTGTTTCTGGGTCTATTTGACCTGGACTAAAAAAAGGTTGATTTTAGCTACTGGGAGTGGTTTTTTAAATATCTTTTGCATTGGCATACTAATTTGAACATTCTTGATCATAAACAAATGAAAAATGAAATGAAAAAATTAATGCTTACTTATTTTGCTCAGAAAAGCCCCCCCCCCCCCCCCCCCGGCTGTGTGCAATTATTTCACTTTGTATATAGATTAGGCTGCAAGTTCCAAATTTTTGGAATATCTTTGGCATTGGTATACCTATTTGAACATTCCTGATCATTAAAAAAATGAAAAATGAAATGAAAAAAATAATGCTTATTTGTTTATTTTGATCAGAAAAGCCCCCTCCCCCCAGCTGTGTGCAATTATATTCACTTTAGGCTGCAAATTCCAAATATTTTGAATATCTTTTGCAAAGTAAGTACATGGCACCCAGACAACTAATTTTATGAAATAAATCCAGTGTACTAAAAACAAGGATGTAATTCGGAACTTGTGCAATGGGTTTGGGTGGGTTGCAGAGTGCTCCTGGGATAAGGCAAAAACACCCTCATTTTTGCAAAAACAGGGGACACAGAGTGTTTGGGATGCATGCAGAGTGCTCCTGGGAGGTCAGAGAGGACAAAACCTTTCCCCCCTTACTTACCTTATGCACTGGTGCATCTTTTAATCCGAAAAATATGGTATATTATGATTTTGCCTAAATCAGCTTGGCACTCCACATACATAATAGAATGAATATATTGTTTAATAAATGGTGTTGCTTGAGCATGACCTCTTTTGGGGAATGGGGGACTTTCCACGAACTGATTCTGAAGCATTGTTCAATAGTTGTAAATATTTCCATTTCCTCTTTTTAGTGATGAGATTAATAGGTAGATCATCAATGCGGAGAGAAGAAAGAAGGTAACAAAGAACTTAATCTTCAGTACACCTAACAGTAAGTAATTGCACTATCTTTATTAGAAATGGACATGTAGGAGAAGGAGTGGCAAAACTGGGGGTGAGGGTGTAGTCAAAAGAGGGATCAGCTTAGAATTCATAGTCAAAAGGGAACTTCCCTTGAAGTCTATTGACCCTTATCTAAGTCCAAGTAGGTGTTAGCTATTAGTTGAGAAGATTCCTGTTCACAGGCATGATTAGCAGTAAATTAGTTTAAATTGATGGTGGATCTGATGTTTCCCATCAGACAGTATAGCCAAGTCCCATTGCACTCCGTTTTCAGATTGTATTGATAACTCCTATTAAGAGAGGTTTTTTTTTAGAAAAGCTGAATATTCAAAATATCTGTTGGTGTAATGATTATAACTGTGCACATTGATTTATGGACCTTGCTGATGTAATAAGCACAATAAGTACTCTGCTGTGTTCAACAAGCCATAAAATAACAATTGAATTTGAGAAAGAAGAGAAAGAGAAGGGAACGTGTTTATAACTTGAAAATTAAAATGAATTATTTTTATTATCTTAGGTAATAACATTAATCTTTATTTCATATGTTTCCAAAACAATAAATGTTACATACACACTTCATTGACTTTTAAAAGTATAACACACCATAATATATTTTCTTGTCTTAAATTAGTTGATCTCCATTAAACATCAGGGATAGACAAGTGTTTTTATATATTAGAAATTTAACAATAAATGATACTGAAGAATTGAAAGAAAAATGCAAGAGGTATTATATAAAACACCAAGAAAAGTTGAAGAAGAACACTTAGTGGCTGTTTGGAATGCAAAACATGAAGATTCAGAGAAATCTGGAATTACACAAACATTTTTATGCACAGTAATGAAGGAGGTATGTAGGTTATTAGAGTTTTTCAGAGAGAATTGTTTATTATCTGCTTCAAACTTTATAGAAGCAAATTCCTCCCAGGGATATTTCTGTATTTTTTTAAAAATCAGAATTACTACACGTGGCATTAAAGAAGGTGAAGAAGAATATTTATATCAGCCAAGACACTTCAACTGCAGATTGTGGAAAAGACTGAATTATTTATTTCAATTACCCAAGGTAATTATACAAAAAAAAATATTAAAAGGTAAGTGTGCCAAAAAAGAAAAAAGGACCAGAAATATATTCAGGCAGAATGTAAGAACAATGTAAGGAACAGATTCGACATATATTTAACTTATCCAAAAAAGAACCCAAGGAGCTTTTTAAAAGGAAATTGTTTGAGTGACTTTCAAAACAACCTTCTATGACTTTACAATCAAGAATACCAAGAAATAGAAGAAAATAACAAGAAAATGAAAAAAAGTCCAATGCTTATGCATTTTTGAGCCAGTAGAACATAATCTAATTATTTGGTACTCTGATGTTTTGCCAGCATTTGTGGCTGGTATCTTCAGATGTTGTTGCTTAAATGATTTGAACATGGTTGGCTGTGAAAAATATGTATATCAACAAATCCTGCATCTAACAAGTGTTTGGACTGGATGATCTTAAAAGTTTGTTCCAATTTTGTGATTCTAAGATCAGAGAAATTACAGGAAAGGGTCACAAAATGTACTCAAACGTAATTTCAGGAAAAACTCTAATAGAATGAAAGGAGGTTAAAGAATGATAAAAGACTATATTCCAGTCAGAATAGAATGGAATGGATTAGAATAGAATAGAATAGAATAGAATAGAATAAGTTTATTGGCCAAGTGTGATTGGACATACAAGGAATTTATCTTTGGTGCATATGCCCTCAGTGTACATAAAAAGAAAAGCTACATTTGTCATGAGGTACAATACTTAATGATTTTTACAACTGGTTTACAAAATATGGAATTTTTTTCTGAGTAAGAATATACTCATGAGCCCAATTTTGAAATGTGAGATATGACAGACCATAAACCAGCTTTCAATAGAAAAACATCAAATCCAAATGAAATATCAACTGCACTGTTGTAATGTTACAGGAGGAAAGACTATACCCCATTTTTGGGCCCATGGAACTCTCTAAGCTTGGTGGTTTTCCTGCAAACATTTTCTTACCAAGTGGCTAACATCATCAGTGCTAATCATTAGGCAAGATGCAGTTTTCACACGCAGGCACTGTATTGGCAAAGCAGATCCATATTTTAACATTTCTCCAGGCACTGACATCTGAAGCCTTATCATTTTTCAAAATTATTGCAGCATGTTTTCTGTTCATCAGTCATTCCTTGCAAGCTAACATTTATTGCATTGTTTCAGTTCCATTTGCTGCCATTCACATGCAAATCTCTAAAATACTTGTTCCTTATTATAGAATAACAACTAATTCATCCCATATAATCAATTCATCTTTATTCTTAATGACGTTCATTATGCTGGAAGTCCCTTGTTAGCCTTCCCATTTTAAATAACTTTTTATTTCCATCAAAATCACTCTGTGTTTTTCTGTATGGCTTCTAACCTCATTTGCTTCTTGATCAGTATCTTCAACTTATGGCTCACCTTATATAGCAAATATATTATTAACATTTTAAGAGATGATGTAAGCTATGAGAGGTAAATTAAAAAGGGAAGAAGGCATTAACAGCAGTAAAAACTGAGTAACGGTACTTCGTGGAAAATGAAAAAAACTATAAAAGTTCTCATTGAAATAAGAATAGAAAGTTTAATTTTAAGCTTAATTTTAAATAGTAAAATGATGGTTTAATGAATTTATAGTTAATGATGAAGAAGTGAAGGTGATGTATTGTTTTATTTTCTTGGTTCAAGAATAAGTAAAGATGGACAGTGGAAAGAGGAAATTAATCCTAGAGATGAAGGGATGACAAATTTGGACAAGATTATGAAAAATAAGGATATTTCTATGACAATAAAGATAGCATTAGACTGTTCTTTTTTACCCTAGTGGTAATGTATCACTTTGACAGTTGTACAGAGAAAGTGCAAGAGAAAGGCAAGAGATGCCTTTGAATTATAGATGCGGAGATGGTTACAATGACTATCACAGATGGCAAATAGAAGTGATCAATCTAGGACTACGCAGAATCTGATTCAAAAAGAAAAAGCTGGCAAAGATGTATTTTCTTGGGATCACAAAGCAACTTCTGAGGAAAGCTGAATAGCTATAATCAAGACTTACTGCTCCCTTGTGGCAATGAACACAAAGCAGGGAGTCACATATTTTAAGTGGATTATGTAAGCAAATAATGAATGAGATGGGTTTGGAAAACAAAATAAGACTGGTTAAGATAGTGAATGTGTTCCCATATAGTCATTAGGCATTGAGCTCAGCTGCTTGGCATTTAATGATCTTACTGGATACTGGATAAATATTAAATAATTGGTTGCTTAGGCTTTCTAAATATGTTGGGATTACTACACAAAACTTCTCAGTCAATATAGCCATTCTGAGCCAAATTTTAGTTATATACACCCACATACACATGTACAGACTATCATTCCGGATAGTCTTGAGGGAAACCAATTTCTTTTCTCTGAAAACATTTCAGCAAACATTTTATGGTGGAATGTAGGAAACACTGAAAGATTCTTATATTAATGAAATAACACAAATAAAAATGTTTGAACATTGGAACTTAAATCTAAACATTACAGAGGGTTTTTTTTAATGAGTCCAAGCTGTCTAATATTTGAGAATTCCCATGAATATTCTAAAATAGTTTCCTTTGGAATTATCCACCAAAGAACAATTTTTCATTTTATAACATTTTAGTGCAATTATAAATTTTCAATTTGGCTTATATAGAGTAGTAGTGTTATAATTTTTAACTTTTAACTGATTTCCACTGTCCAATACTACTTTTAAGAGCTCTAGAACAGGGCTGTCAATAATAATAATAATAATAATAATAATAATAATAATAATAATAATAATAATTTATTAGATTTGTATGCCACCCCTTTCCGAAGATTCCTGTCCCATACTGGCCACGCCCATGCCTGGTTTAGTGAAGGGAGGAAAGTCCTGATACATTGCATGATGACATGGGTTTGACATCCCTGCTCTAGAGCAACTAAAAGAAATTCACAGCCACAGATGATTCTGGATTTTATTTATTTTGATTTTCAAGCTGCCAATCTAAGCTTTTCTAATCACCTACCCTGAATAGTATCTTATTGATAAAAGGAGGGGTCACATACGCCATCGTACAAAAATGCCCATTCTTATTTTTGTAATAGCTATAATACACATTAGACAAGTTCAGTTTATATTTTCTTGAGACCATATCATTTTTATAAACATTTATTAACACAATATTTCTTCCAATAATTGTCTTCTGACTCTATTCATAGAAAATTTTAATCACTATTACATAGGATAATTTCAATAAAGTACACTTTTTAAATTCCCTTATAATTTACTTATTTATTTTATGTATTTGTTGAATTTATCTCCATTACAATTGAAAAGACCCAAGTTTACATTGATAAATTCCATCTTTCAGTGCAAAGGGATAAATTGCCCATGGTAAAAAAATAAATCAAATAATACAATTTGTAAACTAGCCCTAATATGTTACAGAAGATGTTGTGAGCTCATTTCTCAGACTTATTAAAAAAAAAAATATCCTGTCTTTAGTGTGAGGTCAGCTCAAATTCCAGAATTAATGGATACTAAAAATAGTCACTTATATTAATGTTACTCTAAAGCAACTGAATGTATACTTACTAAAATAGGTTAGCATTTTAATTTCCACATCACCAATGAGTTGCTCAGCCTAAGAGACAATCCTTCAGCATAGAATACTACTACTTTATAGTTCATGGTCAAAATGAATAAAGTCTTCTAATTTATAAATCATTTGTATTGGCTACAGGTTGATGCAGTATTTATCTATAAGAAAATGGGTTTTACCTCTTTTACCTAAATGTGTACCACATTTAGTTGCTTTCTAATTCTATCCAGCTCTATACTTATTCAAATTAAAATGATCTCCTTTGCCCACTCAGTATGTTTCTGAATGAGACTACAGTATAAGGATAGGAGAGTTTCCAATTATTTCAGGTTTCCTGTGGCTTAGCGTTTTGCTCCTTGGCCTATCCTCAGTGAAAGATCTGAACAATAGCTTCTTTTCATTCTCCTTTTTTTGACATGCCTTTACAGATATGAAAAATGCTGGATATTACTGTATTTTCCCCAGCCTTCTGTCTTCTGAGCCAAAATACTTTTGCTTCAGCCTCATTAGCATGTCAATATACTTTTATGAGAGAATAAATTTTGACACAATATTTCTTCCTATTTGTATAGGAAACATACAAGTGCCTCTGCATTAGAATAGAGACTCAATTTGGTCCAATAAGAGGATCTTCATGGCTAACTTTTCACAGTGCATAAAATAAAAGAAGTTAGAGATAATTTACCTACGCTATTACAACGATCTGTGTATATATCGAAGCTTATCCTATAAAAGATAATCAATTATATTTTAATGGCATTGTCTATTAAATCCAGGACAGCCCTGAAGATGCTGGAAGTAGGTATAATAGCTCCAAGATGAAATATTTCTCAAAGCATCTTTTCTGACTGTGAGTACTCATCCTTCATCAAAATACTATTAAAATGATATCTATGGGGCTCCTTCTCTGTACATGATTAATAACATTCTGGAAGAGCCCCTTCAGAGTACAAAGATACAACAGCTCTTTATAAGGACAAGACAAAGATCAATAGAGGGAATCAGGTTTTGCTTTTTAATGAAAAGACCCCATGTACAATCCTTGGCATCTCCATGCTGGAGTCAGAAATATCTCTTGTCTGATGCTTGAAAACCCAGGGAGTTGCTATCAGCTGCTGTAGAAAATCACATTGAATGTGTCAAGTAAATCACTGCCTACACTTACCCAGTGGGGTGGGGGAGGGAACACTGCTAGTTCATCCATAACATTTTTAGACACAAAGAATGTTGAATGTTGAAAGGCTGCTAGAAAATAACATCTAGAGAAAGTAACATATTGATGCAACTTTTTTCAGAGAAGACAGCCTTTGTTTGAATCAGTAAGCTATTGTCGTACCGCCCACATTACTCTCCTGATCCCAACTTCATTATGCTGCTATAACCTATCAATTAGTCTGCTGAACTGATTATATGAATATTGTAATTAGCACAAATCTATCAAATAACGGGGTTACAGCCCCACCCGTCCTTAGATTAGCTTTACCTGCTTCTGGTGCCATAATTAAACAATGTATGCATGAGTGAAAAAGTTAGTTTGATCCCCATTATAAAAACATTTCTTCCTACACGCTATACAAATACAGATGATAGTATAGACCAGCGATCTCCAATCTTTCTGGCTTGGCGGACTGGTGGAGGCAGTGGCAGCAGTGGGGGGGGGTGCTCGTGGAAGAGGGGATAGTTTTGCATGTGTGCATTGATTTCACAAATGCAGCTTCGATTGCACACTCGTTCACTTCTGCAACCTGGTCTCAAACAGGCTGCATACCTATACCAAGTCAGGGACCAGGTTTGGAGGGATCCCTGGTATGGATTATAAGTCTGTAAGCTCTACAGACTTTATCACTAAGATATACCTGCAGATAAACCATTGCAATGTTTTAATTGTAAATTAAAAATAACCTTTAAAAAATAATATCAGGTGGGAGAATAGATTGCAATGTGGAAATATTCGTGGGCATTGTATTGCATATTGGGATTGTTTGTTCAGTTGTTTAGGAACTCTTTGAAGTTATGACTTTTACAGCATACCCATGGCCATAAAATCCAGGTGTTTCACAACTGACAGATGTTCACAACTACCCCAGTGTTCTTGGTCACCTGTTTGTGAACTCCACATTCAGTTTCTGATAAGCAGTGGAGAAGCTGGCAATAAAATCTTAAGTCACAGTCACATAATATCCCACTGTGATAACTGTGGCAGAAGGTCCACCTCAATTATGTGATGTCTCACTTAAGAGCCATGTCAATTAACAATGGGGTTTCCAATCCCAATCCTGGTAGTTAAAGGAGGACTACCCATACTAGAATGGGATAGGAAGAAAATAGGTAGAAGCTTCCTCTCCCACTCCCATCTTATTCTCTTGGTCTTTCCTTTTACCATATATTTCTCTTTCTTTTATTCTCTCAGCCACATCTGTCCTTCAAGTCTGTACATATACCATACTCTGTGATCACACAATCTAATCTACAGCCATCTCCATTGATATCCACTCATTGAATGAAAAAAATTAAAACTTCTGCCATGAGACACCATGTATGACTATAAACCAGTGGTTCTCAACCTGGGGGTCGGGACTCCTTTGGGGGTCCAATGACTGTTTCACAGGGGTCACCTAAGACCATGGGAAAAGACAAATTTCCCATGGTGCTAGGAACTAAAGCTTCTATTCTGGTGCCTTGGAACATATTTTTACAATCTGACCAACCAGGTGTTTACAGTGGGGGTGTCCCTCTGACCTTCCTGCCAATCAGATTAAAGCTCTGTTTGGAGAATTGGCACTAGACTTATGGTTGGGAGATACATATCCCCCAACATGAGGAACTGTATTAAGGGGTTGCGGCATTAGAAAGATTGAGAACCACTGCTATAAGCCTTCTTACAGTTCAACTGTTCAGCAGGAGACTGCTGCCAAGAAAATCAAAGGGGCATTGAACTATCTTGAAAAAATACACCCTGCTTCTTATTGCCCAGGTGTTTCTGCCTATTTATTTATTTATTTATTTATTTGTTTGTTTGTTTGTTTGTTTAATTTATATGCCGCCCCTCTCTGAAGACTCGGGGTGGCTTACAACATATGAAATAAAATGTACATCAAAATCCAATTAATTAAAGTTAAAATCTAAAAGCCTGAAAACCAATATTGAACGGGTCCAAAGACAGGCTACAAAAATGGTGGAAGGTCTTAAGCATAAAACGTATCAGGAAAGACTTAATGAACTCAATCTGTATAATCTGGAGGACAGAAGGAAAAGGGGGGACATGATCGAAACATTTAAATATATTAAAGGGTTAAATAAGGTCCAGGAGGGAAGTGTTTTTAATAGGAAAGTGAACACAAGAACAAGGGGACACAATCTGAAGTTAGTTGGGGGAAAGATCAAAAGCAACATGAGAAAATATTATTTTACTGAAAGAGTAGTAGATCCTTGGAACAAACTTCCAGCAGACATGGTAGATAAATCCACAGTAACGGAATTTAACCCTGCTGTTCTGTTCGAAAAAAGTTCCTAATGTTATGTTCCCGGGTCACCCTGACCCGGACCGAAAACTCTTCATTTGCAGTGCTTATGTTTGGTCTTTTTGAAAGCTTTTTTCACCTGGAAACATGTTTGAACATTTCTGCACACAATGGAATGAAAATTGAACTGAAAAAATTAATCCTTATTGGTTTATTTTGCACATAAATGTGCCTCCCCCCCCGTTTTTGTGAAAGTTTTTTCAATTTATGGATAGTTTTGCTTGCAAAATCCATTCTATTTTACTAAAGTTGGTGTGGGATTGGTAGCTTGAACATTTCTGCACACAATGATATGAAAATTGAACTGAGAAAATTAATCCTTATTGGTTTATTTTGCTCATAAATGGGCCCCCATGCTTATACTCAAATAGGCTTATACTCGAGTAGGCTTATACTCGAGTATAAAATGATATGGTCTTATATTCAAAAATAAACCAATAAGAATCATTTTTTTTCAGTTCATTTCTATTTTTCTTATGTTTAGGATTGTTCAATTTAGTATATCAAAACTTTTGAGTTTATTGATAATTTTGCCTGCAAAATGCATTCTATTTTACTATTCTATTTTGGTGTGGGATTGGTAGCTTGAACCTTTCTGAACATAATGATATGAAAATTAAACTGAAAAAATGATCCTTATTGGTTTATTTTGCTCATAAATGGGCCCCCATGCTTATACTCAAATAGGCTTATACTCGAGTAGGCTTATACTCGAGTATAAAACAATAAACCAATAAGAGTCATTTTTTTCAGTTCATTTATATTTTTCTTATGTTCAGGATTGTTCAATTTAGTATATCAAACCTTTTGGGGGAAAATTCCTTAGGGATTTGTAGCCTTAAAAAATATAAATTGACACGAAATTCAAAAAGGATGGGGGGAGGGGCTTTTTGATCAAAATAAAAATATAAGTCTCAATTTTTCCAGTTCAATTTTCATATCATTATGTTCATAAATGTTCAAACTAGTTTTCCAGTGGAAAAAGTTTTCAAAAAGACCAAATTCAAGTACCTAAAAAAAATCATTTTGATCCGGGTCTATATGACCCGAACAGAGTAAATGTGACTTTTTTTTTGCCAAGAAAAAATTTTTCCCCCCACCCCCACAAATATTTTTTTGATGATCAGCATTGTTAAATTGAGTAAATGAATGCGTAAGATTTTAAAGAATATTTCGGATTTGGAGCATAAAAAAATAAAAAGTGAAAATTGTTGCAAGCAGCCAGGGGGGGGGGCTTATTTCTGATGTTAAAAAAACAGTAAGAATCATTTTTTTCAGTTCCTTTATATTTTTCTTATATTCAGAAATGTTCAAGGTACCATTCCCACACCAACTCCAGTAAAATAGACTGCATTTTGCAAGCAAAACTATCCATAAATTGAAAAAACTTTCACAAAAACGGGGGGGAGGCACATTTATGGGCAAAATAAACCAATAAGGATTAATTTTTTCAGTTCAATTTTCATTCCATTGTGTGAAGAAATGTTCAGACTACTTTCCAAGTGAAAAAAGCTTTCAAAAAGACCAAACATAAGCACTGCAAATGAAGAGTTTTCGGTCCGGGTCAGGGTGACCCGGGAACATAACATTAGGGAGTTTTTTTTTTCAGCAAGAAAGAAACCTCCCACCCCCCAAAAAAAATTCTCATAGAGAGAACCCCTGAAATGATGAAAAGTCATGAAATTTCAAGTTTCAGATATGCAGGGAAAATTTTTTACAGGGTCTCAAACCTTGATTTCGGGTCTCACAGACCCGAACAGAACAGCAGGGTTAAACATGCCTGGGATAAACATATATCCATCCTAAGATAAAATACAGAAAATAGTATAAGGGCAGACTAGATGGACCATGAGGTCTTTTTCTGCCGTCAGACTTCTATGTTTCTATGTTTCTAATTAAAATACAGTATATTCATATCCATTCAATCAACAAACTCACCCTACATTCACCAGTCAGGGGGTAGTGTCTAATGACCCCAAGCCTGGGGGCCTAGATGAATCTTCAGACTCTTACAAAAGGCGAGGAGGGTGAGGACAGTACGAATCTCTGGAGGGAGCTGATTCCAGAGGGCCAGGGACCCCACAGAGAAGGCTCTTCCTCCTAAGTCCTGCCAAGCAACATTGTCTAGTTGATGGGACCTGTAGTAGGCTCTGTGGGACCTAACCAGACGCTGGGAATCGTGCGGCAGGAGGCAGTCCCGTAAGTACTATTAATGTGGAAGATTCAATGCGGAATGAAATTTTCACCTGAGTGGCATAATTTTACAACCATGCCTTCTTTCCCTGTCAAGAAGTTTGGGACTAGGTTTTTGAAGGGTTTTTGCAGCTACATCTACTTAACCAATTAGAACAGGGAGGCAAGGCATGTTATCAGTTCCTCCCTCCTCCTCCCCCCAAATTAAGGAGGTCCATCTAACGAGACAAGAAAAAGGACCTTCTCCATGGTGGCTCCCACCCTGTGGAACATTACACCCATAGAGATCAGGATGGCCACCACCTTAATACTCTTTCTAAAGGAGTATGGAGTTCTAAGTCATGATTTTGTCAGAGGCCTGAGACCCCCATGATGGAACACATGGAACACATTTTTGTCTGTTGTTAACGAGGGATGAGAATTGACTATATTTTGCACTGGGGTTTTATTTCTGGAACCTGTACAGAGTTACCATGAGTGAGTTGGATGGCCATATATATTTTCTTGATGTAGGAATAATAAATAAAAGTTGTCCAAATTTATGAACTGAGAAGCAACGTGGACAGAGAGACTCTCCCCTCCAATTGCTTTCTGCTTCACTGATTGGCAGGAAGTATACAAGGAGACTTTAGACCACATGGTCTAGCCCAGGAGTTGCTGGTTTCTCAGCTTTGCTTAAAAACAACTTGCACTAAGACAACAGTTAGAGAGGCAATCTGAATTACTGTTCACAATTTTCACACATAACTGGCAATAAACTTTATATAAAAAAGCAGATCCAGTAATTTCTGTATTTGAAAGTCCCATCTCATTTTCAGTAATGCCTGCAAGGCAGGCTGACAAAGAATGATTCTGATAAAGTTTGGTACCTTGCTCAACAGTAGTAGCTGTGAGAGGGGTCTTGGAGTCCTAGTGGACAACCATTTAAATATGAGCCAGCAGTGTGCAGCTGCTGCCAAAAAAGCCAACACAATTCTAGGCTGCATTAACAGAGGGATGGAATCAAGATCACGTGAAATGTTAATACAGTACCACTTTATAATTCCTTGGTAACACCACACTTGGAATACTGCATTCAGTTTTGGGTGCCACAATGTAAAAAGTATGTTGAAACTCAAGAAAGAGTGCAGAGAAGAGTAACAAAGATGATTAGGAGACTGGAGGTTAAACATATTTCAGGCCAATCCTAGAATACAGCTCACCTGTATGGAACCCACATTGCATATCTGACATCAACACAATTGAGAGAGTCCAGAAATATTTCACAAGAAGAGTCCTTCACTCCTCTTCTCACAACAAAATACCTTACTCCACCAGACTTGAAATTTGTCTCCGTTCCAACTTAATTATAGTTCATAAAATCATATACCAAAATGTCCTACCTGTTAACGACTACTTCACCTTCAACCGCAACAACACACGAGCACAAAATCGATTTAAACTAAATGTCAACTGCTCCAAACTTGACTGCAAAAAATACGACTTCAGCAACAGAGTAATCAATGCCTGGAATGTGCTACCTGACTCTGTTGTTTCTACCGTCCCTATCCTATTGTCTTCTTTTGTTACTTTGTATTATTACATATCTAATGTTTTATTTGTACAAATTACCACAATAAATAAACAAACAAACAAACAAACAAATAAAATAAAATAAAATAAATATATGAAGAACAGTTGCAGGAACTGGGTATGTCTAGTTTAATGAAAAGAGGGACTGAGGAGACATGATAACACTGTTCCAGTATCTCAGAGGCTGCCACAAACAAGAGGGAGTGAAACTATTCTCCAAAGCACCTGAGGGTAAAGGGTAGAAAAAGAAGTGAGTGGAAACTAATCAAGGAGAGAAGCAAGTTAAAACTAAGGAGGAATTTCCTAACAGGACAATTGATCAGTGGGACGGCTTGCCTACAGAAGTTGTGAATGCTCCAACTTTTTAGTTTTTAAGAAGATGTTGGATAATATCAACATTTGTCTGAAGTAGTGTAAAGTTTCCTGCCTAAGCAAGGGGTTAGACTAGAAGATCCTTCCAACTTTGTTATTTTGTTCTATTCTAATATGAGAGGCAGACTGGATGTTGTTGCACTATCCATCCATCCTTTCAGGTTCTTTTTCTCATTCCGGTATAGGAAATAATATGAAAGCAACTGTTTAGGACTTCCAGTAGCTTTTCCATAGCTTCTCCAGTAGCCTTTCCTTAGTTTTTTCCTTTTTCTGTTTTTTGAAAGATTGGATTAACTACATTATACATGGACGTGGGAGTAGAAGGGGAACTAATCAAATTCGCAGACGACACCAAACTGGCAGGGGTAGCCAACACCCTAGAGGGCAGGCTCAAAATACAGAAAGATCTAGACAGATTAACACTATGGGCCCACACTAACAATATGATGTTCAACGTCGACAAGAGCAAAGTCCTTCATCTTGGTAAAAAAAAAAACTAGACCCACATACAGCCTGGGAAAAACCCCACTTAGCAGCAGTAACTGGGAAAGAGATTTTGGAGTCTTGGTGGATAATCAACTAAACATGAGCCAGCAATGTGCAGCAGCGGCCAAAAAAGCCAACACCATCCTAAGCTGCATCAACAGAGGGATACACTGCAAGACCAGGGAAATATTAATACCACTCTACTACGCCCTGGTCAGACCACATCTGGAGTACTGCATCCAGTTCTGGTCACCACACTTCAAAAGAGACATTGAAACTCTGGAGAAGGTGCAGAAAAGAGCAACCAAAATGATTAGGGGACTTGAAACCAAGACTTACGAAGAGAGATTGCGGGAACTGGGCATGTATAGCCTTGAGAAAAGGAGGGCCAGAGGGGAAATGATAGCTGTATACAGGTATATGAGGGGTTGCCACAGAGAAGAGGTGATCACTCTGTTCTCCAGAGCAACAGAGGGCTGAACGAGGAACAATGGCTGGAAGCTGACCAAGGAGAGATTCAACCTAGAAGTAAGGAAGAACTTCCTGACGGTCAGAGCGACCAACCATTGGAACAACCTGCCTGCGGAGGTTGTGAACTCCCCAACTCTGGACACTTTCAAGAGGAGATTGGACCGCCACTTGGCTGGGGTGCTCTAGGATTCCTGCTCAGGCAGGGGGTTGAACTTGATGACCTGCATGGTCCCTTTCAATTCTAACAACAAATAAAATAAACAGCAAACAGAGGCATTGATTGGGCTCTGTTGCAAATATTCAGGGCATTGATTCTTACTCAAACGTACACCTGGAGTTAGACAGGCAACAATGTCTTTGGCAATAGATAACTAGTAATTACTTTTTCCAGAAACCATATTAATGTTCTAAATAATGCAGCAGTTTCTGTGTTAAAGTTTCATGAGGTTGTTTGTAATTATTATTCAGTATGTGACACTCTGTGGCACTTTAGCATATTATCCCTTAAAATGAGCTCTATAACATTCTAAAAATAACTTCAGCTGTGCCTATGCTTTTTCCTTTTCCCTTTTTTAATTCAGTACTAAAAGGACAGAAATATGGATGCTGAATCCAATTTAAACACCATTAAAAAGTCCTCAATTCTGCTACTAACAGCAGTTTATTTAATTCATGCAGAGCCAATGAAAAGAGCTTTTACCATGGTTGTCTGTTGTTGCAAATGACATTTCATTAGAAATATGGTTATTAATAATAAGAGACAACTCTTGCTGTATTGTCATATTATCGGTTGTCATTGCTATGCAATATTCTACAAAGACTAAATGGATGCACCTTTTTTCCCAACTAGGCCACAATTCCAAAATAGACACAGAAGAAATGAGATTGGAACAGAAGGGGAAAGGACAAACAAAGAAAAAAAATAGCTTTTCTACTCAGGTTCAATTAAAGCTAGTGATTACACTAGATTTATAGCTGCTAGTTGTAGATGATAGATGGCGATGATGATGATGTCATCTGACTTCTGGTGACTGGATTTGTCCCTGCAATTTTTTGGCAAGATTTCAGAAGTGGCTTGCCCATGCCTTTTCTCTAACATGAGTCAAAGTGACTGAACAAAGATCACCAATCTGGTTTTGTATCAAAAGCAGGAGCAGAAGTGTTCTATAGGAGTGCCGTGGTGTCAGGCCAAAGCCATTGTTTTAAGTTGGAGATTTTGGCCTGCAACAAATAGAATAGTATTGTGGGAATTGGGCAGGGATGGTTGCGTGAGAGGGAAAAATACTAGGCACAATACATTCTTTCCAGAGATTCAAGGTCATCTTTTGTTCAGCACCAGCGGAAGTACATGGGAGGATCGTGGACGTTGAGAGAACCAGAGTGGTCCATGTGATGAACTTGTAGGTGTGAGGACAAGGGATGAACCTTAACCTGGGTAGAGAACTGTAGGAAAGGTTAGTATGGGGTTGCCTACATTTCGTAGCCAACATGACTCTTAATAAATTGGAACTTGGTAGAAGGCCAAGGTTTGGATCTGATTTATTTCTTGGATGTTAATTGGAATGCTGTCACCACTTTATCAAACTGGCACTCAATAAAAAAAAGCAGTTGACTAAAAAAAAGGCACTACCGCACTGTTTGTTTGTTTGTTTATTTATTTATTTGTTTGTTTGATTGATTGATTGATTGATTGATTGATTTGTATGCCACTCTCTCTGAGGAATAGCCTTCCAAGTCAAAATGATTTAATCACTGTCAAAAATCAAAGAATTATTCTTGCTTGAATATTCTATCCTAGAAAATATACCATATCTGTTTCTTTAAAATCATGGAATATGAAATAATTAAAAGAGTAACTTAAAATATAAGAGTATAAAATATAAGACTTTTAGGGTACACAGACCAGAATGGCTTTCTTCTGAATAGGCATATAAACAACAATATAAGAACTGTATTATTCTGGAGTACTATGAAATACACCAAGGGAAATCTGTAGCATTCATATTTCTTGATGTGCAAAAAGCATTTGATAACTTGAACTGGGATTTTCTCATCAATCCATTAATCATGACGAACTTCGGGGAAAAATACATCAGAACAATTAAAACAATATACTCAAATCAAACTGCGAAAATAATTATGAACAGAATAATAGCGGACAGTTCCAATATATCAAAAGGAGTTAGCCAAGGATGTCCTCTATCTCCCTTACTATTTATTTTCTCACTAGAAATACTATTACAACAAATTAGACAAAATTCAGAGATTAAAGGTTTAAAAATTAGGGAACAAGAGTATAAAATACAAGCCTTCGCAGATGATCTTGTATTTAATATAGAAGAACCAATAGAAGTAAGACCAATACTATTAATTGAAATAAATCAATTTGGAAATGTAGCAGGCCTAAAAATTAATGAAGGGAATACTAATAACTAAAAATCTAATGAATATACAAAATCAAGAATTAGAAGATAAATTAGAAATTCAAATCATAGAGAAAATTAAGTATTTAATAGGAATTTCCCTAACAGCAAAAAGCAGTACAATTAAGGAAGTCAATTATAAGGAATTGGTAAATAAAAAGAGATTTATAAAAATGGAACAAATTACAAATTTACATGAATTGGAAGGATCCCGACCATCAAAATGAATGTACTACCTAAACTGCTGTTGTATTTCAAACAGCACTAATCAAACCAGACAAAAAATATTTTGAGCATTTTAATAAAATAGCATCCAGATTTATTTGGGTAGGGGAAAAAACCAAGAATTAAATTGAAACACCTACAAGATAACAGGAATAAAGTAGGATTCAGACTTCCAGAATGGCAGCTCTACTATCAAGCATCTGGATTAACATGGATAAAAGACTGGATTCAACTTAAAAATAAAAGAACATTGACACTTGAGGGATATGATCTACAAATAGATTTGCACAGATTTCACAGAGATGGAACAAAAAATAATTTTCATAAGCACATGACTAGGGATCATTATATAGGATTTGGATAAAAATAAAAATAAACAGCACTATGTGAAAATTCTGAGATGGTTATGAAGTATGGAAGCAATGACATATCCGAACGCAGGGCCGCCGATAGACGGGTATTACTGGGAGGGGCGTACCGGGCCCAGGAAAATTGAATAATGGGGGGGGCGGCGCTTCTCCTGCTGAGCCCAGTCCTCTCCCGGTGGCTTTTGGCTCCTCCCGCCGAGGAGCTGCAAGGCTGGCCTTGGAGCCCCGCGCGGCCAGCGTTCCCTCGTGCCCGGCGGGCTCCCCTTTCCTAAACCCCCACCAGCCCCCTCCTTCCCTTCCCGCCCTCCTTCCCCGAGGCGTCCCTTGCCCATCATCCCCTGCCTGGCAATGGGGCAGCGGGACTGCTAGATGGGCAGCTCTTCCGGTGAGGGAGGGAGGTGCCAATTTGGCCAGGTAAGGAGACAGAGTATTGGGGAGGGGGGCACTCCGCGAGAAAAACGGGTTGACTGTCGAACAGAGGCCCCCTAGCCCCAGGGGATGCCCGTTTATGGGGGTTACCAAAAAAAAAGGCGCACCCGGGAATAACCCGATCCCGGGGGCTGCTCAGCGGTGCCGCGGAACTGGCTGAGGAAAAGAAAGGTGAGGGGGGGAGGTAGCCAAGCCTGTCTATCCGCCCCCGTTCCTCCCTATTGGAGGCGGTGTGGGGCCAGACACTGGGTGCCGGGGACGCGGGGGGAGGGCGAAGGGGTGGACGTGGCTGCTGCTTCTCAGCTGCAGAGCTGAACGGGGGCGGAGATCAACGGCGGAGTCCGGCGCTGGGGCCATGCGGGACCGCTTATCCAGGTGGGCGTGGTCCCAGGAAAGGAGCGGGAAGCGGGGGAGAAGCGGCCAGACTGGATCCCGGGATCTGCTTTGGCAGGAAAAGGGGGATCTCCCCGACCCACCGGAAGAAAGAGGGAGATTCCTACACGATCAGGGTTGAGGCGCTTCGTCCAGACGTTGTGAGCGAAGGAGACGCGTGTTTCCAGGAAGGGAAGCGTCGTTTTCTCTGGGAAAGCCAGGAGATCCCTCCAGAGATTCCCCCCTGAAGAGGGGGAGGGCCTGGGGAGAGGATCCGGCTGGGTGAGGAGTCTCCGCAGCTCCAGCCTGGGCGCCCTCTGGGCACTGGGGGAAACCAAAGGGCATCCAGTCCGCCCCTCCAGGCGCCCAGAGAAAGGGAGAGTGGGGGAGGGTGATGGTCCACGCCCACCTGGATAAGCGGTCCGCATGGCCCCAGCGCCGGACTCCGCCGTTGATCTCTGCCACCGTTCAGCTCTGCAGCTGAGAAGCAGCAGCCACGTCCACCCCTTCGCCCTCCCCCCGCGTCCCCGGCACCCAGCGTCTGGCCCCACACCGCCTCCACCACCTGGTAACGCGCCCGATCTCTACCTCTCTCTTTCTCTCTCTGCTGCTGGTGTGGTGCATGAGAGAGAAAGAGAGAGAGAGAAAAAATAAGGGAGAAAGAAAGAGAGAGAAAGGAAGAGGAGAGATAGAAAGGGGAAGAGAGAAAGAGGGAGAGATAGAGAAGGAGAGAGAGAAAGAGAGAGATACAAAGAGAGTGAGAGAAGGAGAGATGAGAGAGAAAGAAAGAGAGGGGCAGAGAGAAAGAGAGGGACAGAGAGAAAGAAAGAGAGGGACAGAGGGAAAGACAGAGGGACAGAGAGAAAGAGAGGGACAGAGAGAAAGAAAGAGAGGGACAGAGAGAAAGAAAGAGAGGGACAGAGAGAAAGACAGAGGGACAGAGAGAAAGAGAGGGACAGAGAGAAAGAAAGAGAGGGACAGAGAGAAAGAAAGAGGGACAGAGAGAAAGAAAGAGGGACATAGAGAAAGAAAGAGAGGGACAGAGAGAAAGAAAGAGAGGGACAGAGAGAAAGAAAGAGAGGGACAGAGAGAAAGAAAGAGGGACAGAGAGAAAGAAAGAAAGAGAAGAACAGAGAGAAAGAAAGAGAGGGTCAGAGAAAGGGAGAGAGAGAAAGAAAGAAAGGTAGAGAGAAAGAGGGAGAGATACAAAGAGAGTGAGAGAAAGAGAAGAGAGAGAGAAAGAAAGAGAGAGGGGAGAGAAAGAGGAAAGATAGAGAGGGAGAGAGAAAGGAAGAAGAGAGATAGAAAGGGAGAGAGAGAGAGAAAGGAGGAGACAGAGAGAGGGAGAGAGAAAGGGAGAGATACAAAGAGAGTGAGTGAGAGAAAGAGAGAAGAGAGAGAAAGAAAGAAAGAGTAAGAGAAAGAGAGGACAGAGAGAAAGAGAGAGAGAGAATTAGAAAGACAGAAGGACAGAGAGAAAGGGAGAGAGAAAGAGGAAGAATAAATATTAAATATTGTATTTGTTCCCATTTTGTTTTTTACTTTAAATAAGGTATGTGCAGTGTGCATAGGGATTTGTTCACACATTTTTTTTAATAGTCCGGCCCTCCAACAGTCTGAGGGACAGTGAACTGGCCCCCTGTGTAAAAAGTTTGGGGACCCCTGATCTACACTGTTCAAAAAAATAAAGGAAACACTTAAACAACACAATATAACTCCAAGTAAATCAAGCTTATGTGAAATCAAACTGTCCACTTAGGAAGCAACGCTGATTGACAACTGGAGTTTATATTGTGTTGTTTAAGTGTTCCCTTCACTTTTTTTTGAGCAGTGTACTTTGAAATTAACTTGGATACCATGGGCTCCTTCAGACCTGCGTTCACCGATGGGCGTAAAAACTAGATCGAAAAGGATATTGAGATGTGAAGCAATATGAAATTGTATTTGGTTTTTTTTTAACAGCTCCTATTTTAATACCACTGATAACTACACAACCCCCTGGATAATTAGAATAGAATAACAGTGGGAAGGCACCTTGGAGGTCTTCTAGTCCAACCCCCTGCTTAGACAGGAATCCAACACTACTTCAGACAGATGATTTTTTTAAAAAAGTAGTTATTATGTAAACATTAAAAAAAATAAGATAGTACATAATCTATCATTTTACAATATACTTATTTGTTTGTTTAAATTTTGTATTTGCATTTTATAAGACAAGCAACAAAACAACACAACATAACAAACACCATCCCCGTCCCTTTTGAACTGTTATCCTCACAGTTCCTTCTTTATATAGTTATACGGCCTGTAACATCAGCGATTATTATATGATTATTCTATAGTTCCAGTAAAACTTAAGGTCAAGTTGTTGCTATCATAATCTTATGAATAAAGTTAATTCTGGGAACATCGGGTTTTATTTACAGCTATTTTCAGATGATTATCTAACATCTTCTTAAAAACTTTAAAAAAGTAGTTTTAAAATGGCGGGGGGGGGGGGCAGGCACTTAGGCTGTATGGGGCCCCAAAATTCCTGATGGCGGCCCTGCCCGAACGCAATAGACCTCCACAAAATGATTAGGTATTCAGAAATTTTAACTGAAAGAGGAGAGTTAAAATCAATTCTAAAACTGGAACAACAAGGAATTAAGATTGATTGGTGGCCATACCTTCAAATTAAATAAAGATTAAACAAGAATAGGAAACAATTTAGTATACAAAGAGAACAATCAGAATTAGACAAAATGTTATTAGGACAAGAAATAAAAACAATAACTAAATTATACAAATTTCTATTAAACTATAAATTGGAGGAAGAAATAGTAAAAGGGAATATAATTAGTTGGCTCAAAAAATTTGGGTATAACATAAATTTAAAACAGTGCTAGAGAATCTGGAATAAAAACTATAAACTTACAAAAGCAACTTTCTATAAAGCAAACTTATATAAGATGTACTACTAATGGCATTTAGCCCCAGCAAGATTGGCCAAAATGTATTCAAACCTACCACCCAAATATTGGAAATGTGACTATAACAAATATGACGTAAATATGATGATTTTCAAGTACATTAAAATCAAACAATTGTATCAAAGAATAATAATTTAATATGTTAATGAAAAAGATTACCTAAGCATGAATTTATTATCGGTGTAAGTTTCTGTACTGTAACCCTAGTGGTTATGTAGTGTAATTGTATTGTATTGTATTGTAGCGTAGCGTAGTGTTTATTTTTTGTATATGCATCTTTTTGTTGTTTTTAAATGTAAATAACTCAATAAAACCTTTTTTTTTTTTAAAGGAAAGTCTATTGGGATGGTTGTAGGGAATATGGTTAAAGAGCGTTCAGGAATGAAAAAAAGTTTCTTAATTTATAGAAATAAAAAATCTGGAAGTACTTGAGGTTGCTGAAATTGAATGCAATCCATGCAGTACTTCTGGCATGTAAAAGATTAATAGTTTAACTGTATATTTTTATTCATGAGTTACAGTCCATTTCATCAGATTTATAACAGTTTTTCCTTAGCAGACATACACATATTCATATGTTCTTATTTATTTTTGGTATGGCACCTGATGTACTTATAACCACTGTGACTACCGTGACCTTGGTGCATATGTGTCTTGTTTAAGCAAATGAAAATGTGTGATATTTAACATTTATTTTTACTCAGAAAGAAAAAGTGGAAAATATGGTGCAATTTGCTGCCAGCTTTGATAACATCATAGCTTGATTGGGCCAGAAGGATGCAAAAATGGATCTGGAAAATAGCATGCAATCCATGGATCAGAGAAGGCTCCCCGACATTTTAAAAGCCGGGCCTTATTAAAAGACAAAAGGCAAGTTATTGATAAAGTTACATCTCATTTGCTGATAAAAATGTTTCAAAAGCATTAACTTCATTAACTATTAATGATTAGGAATGAAACGCTTTGTCTACAAAAGTTTTTTTTTCTGCTGACATTCAATTCTGTCCAATTCTTAGAGACTGCCTGGACAAGTCCCTGAAGTTTCATTGGCAAGGCTTTTTAGAAATGATTTACCATTGCCTCCTTCCTAGGCTGGAAGAGAATGACTGGCCCAAAGCCACCCAGCTGGTTTGTGTCCATGGAGAGGACTGGAACTCAGTTTTTGGTTTGGTGAACCATTGTACTAAACCAGAGGTCTTCAAACTTGGCAACTTTAAGACTTGTGGACTTCAACTCCCAGAATTCTCCAGCAAGTCTTAAAATTGCCAAGTTTGGAGACCACTGTACTAGGCTGCATTAAATTAGTGCAAGGAAAACCATCCATTTATCATTCTTCATTAATTATGACAACTTTGTAGTTTAAAGGATTTGGGAGGGGGGGGGTTGTATCTACTTCATGCTGTGCTTATTCAGCACTGCAGTACTAATGAATTCCTTCCCCCCTTCCAAATATGGCTCATTAGATACTTCCAATAACTATTCAAAATTCTATTACAGTATTTACAATCTCTTAACTGCTGTTTAATATTTTTCTTTTCCCCCTTTTTTTTGCCTATTACATTTAAGATGTGTATTTTACCTAGAGGTAAATGGAGGAGAATATTTGTAACTCAGGGTTGCAATGTCAAAAAATTATGTGATGTTACTTCTTCTCTTTTTTTTACTATGGAAGATGTTACAGTACACTCTGGTGTCAACTCTCATGCTAATGACAGCTTATGCCAGAAATAAAATTAATGGTGCATAGATTTCTCCAGAAAAATCCAGCTCTTTTCACATTACCTAGCAAAATATTCCCTTATAACCTGGATAGCAAAAGAGCTAGGCTCATATTGTCATATGTAGGTTGCACTATGGAAGATTTATTAGTGGGATCCTCTAAGCCAGAGGTGGGCAATTAATTTTGCCATGGGGCCGCATGAGAAATTGGGATGGTTTTAGAGGGCCGGACTAATATAATTAACTCAGTTCTATCCTCTTCCTTGTTTTCTTTCTCCCAATTTACCCCCACCCCCAATACACACACACACAAAAAGCGCAAACCTCCCCCTTGCTCCTTATTTATTTATTTGCCCCTCTGCTCTTGTCCCCCTCCTCCCTTCACTTCCTCACTCATGCTGCCCCTCCCCAGCAGCCCACACCCCCACTCCCGGCTGACCCTGCCCCCACATTATCACAATAACACTGACTTATAGTACAATAACATCCAATATGGCATGAAGCCGCCCGCCCACCTTCCTCCCCTCTGTGTCGGCCTGCCGCCGCCTCCCCCAGCAGCCCTTCGCCCTTGCATCCTATCCTCTGTGTTGTTGTTTCCTCTGCTGCCCAGCCTGTTCCCGCCGCGGTTGGGCTGCTGCAGTGTTCCCTCTAATTTTTTTGGGGGGTGGGCGGAAAAGTATAGTGTCTGAGTGGCAGTCCCTTTGGGACTGGGCGGCACAGAAATAATAAATAAATAAATAAATAAATAAACAAACAAAGAAACAAAGAAACAAAGAAACAAAGAAACAAAGAAACAAAGAAACAAAGAAACAAAGAAACAAATAAAAAACTCACCCTGTTTTGCCCCAGAGAATTTCAAAATAAAATACTGTACTGTGTGTCTATAACAGTGAGCTCATAATAGGGAAACTCTATCAATATCAAAATGCCACTTAAATAGTTGAGCTAGTTTCAAACTAGATTTTGATTTTCTTTCTCTCTTCCTTACTCCCATTCTTTTTCTTTCTCTTTTCCTTCCTCTCTTTTTTCTATCTGTTTCTCTCTCTTCCTCTCTTCCTCTCTCTCTCCTTCCCTCTCACTCTTTCCCTCTCGGCTTCTGGGCAGGTTTGGAAAACTCTGAGTTGATGATGATTTTTAAGTGAGCGATTGCTCACTGCTCAGCTTAGAGGGAACTATGGCTGCTACCACTCTGAGCCTCAGCAACTGATCCCCCTCCCAACCCGCTGCCTTTTGTCCGGCACCGCAGAGAGGAGAGAGCCATGAGGAAGGAGGAATTGTTGCTTTCCTGCAGCAAAATGGGACTAAAAAGGGCAACCCCGATTTATCCCGCGACAGTGGGGCTTTAAGAGAGCCTTGTTGGTGGGTGCTTTTTTGTCCTGTTCATTCGAGGCACTTGTCCCCCCCCCTCCATGGCTTCCTCCTCCAGGAAACTGGTTACAGATAGTGGGTGGTCCAGTCACAGACAGCGGGTGGGCTGGATGCGGCCGCAGGCCGCCCCTTGCCCATGTCTGCTCTAAGCTCTCTAAGGTTGGTTGTTTTCTTGCAGACATTTCAAAACCACACTAAGTAGCATCACCAGAAGCATTTGCTCTCATTTTATATTCTAGTAATGTTGATGGCAGTGGTCTGATTGGTTCTTGATGAGACTGTTGTTTACTGTTAGATCATTTGATTCTGTTGGTAGTTCCTTGATTGGGGTATTGTTTATATCTTGATTGTGAGTCTAGTGTTAACATTGATGTCAACATCTGCTCATCTGAATGTTGGTTGTGGTGAAGAAATGTTTTGGACTTTTGGTTTCCTTTTTGTTTTTTGAATGATATGTAGATGTTGTTATTTCTGTGTGCCTTTTGATGGCTGATTTGTCTGCGTGTCAAGCTAGACAAGCCCTCTGTAGAGTTGTAAAGCCTATTCCTTACAATAAGATAGTACCGAATAAAGGTATATTGTTACAAATCCTCAAAAAAGGTCATATAATCAAAAACACAGAAAAAACTAATGTTTTGTTTTCAGTTTGAAATGAATGTGTCATAAAAACATTTAATCACCAATAATCAACAAATTATACACATATTTCACTTTGATAAAGAACAAAATCTATAATTAAAATCTTAACTGCATTAAACTTCTATATGCAAGGAATCTACTCTCTGCTACTTTCTTACAACACTTTTTCAATGCACAATTTACAAATGTCTGGAAAAGAATCAAGGACTGTCCCTTTGTTCAGTCCTAATATCTTTATCTGAAAAAGTTGCCATTCAGGGATCGTTATTATATTATAAAATAATTGAGTTGAAAGGAGCTATTTCAGTTATCAGCTCTAACCCCCAGATCAGCAAAGAAAACAAATTAAAATATCTCAGACAGATGGCTATCTCAGTGCCACTTCAATACGTATAATGAAGAGGAGTGTACTAGTGTCACACTAATTTCATTGTTATAAAGATTTTTTTCCTATCATTTTCTCTTTGTAACAAAAATCCATTATTCTGTACTGTTTATTTTGAAAGAACAAAGAGTAATTGTTGACCTTTTTCGTTATATCTTTCCAGATTATTTGAAGAATACCATCTTGTCCCCACTCAGCTGTTTTTTCTGAAGGCTAAAAATTCTCTCTTCCTTCATCTCTCTTCAAACTAGATGTTCATCTCTTCCCTATAACTATATGAAACTGGAAATAAATAGCAGCTTTTCACTGTTAAAATTTACAGCACAACTAAAGATATTCATCGGCCACAATTGACAATACAGTGATCCCCCGGTTATTGCGTCCCCGACCATTGCGAACAGGGTAATTCGCGATTTTTCAACCCGGAAGTCAAAACACCATCTGCGCATGCGTGCCCTTTTTTCTATGGGCACGCATGCGTAGATGGTGCCCGGCAGATCAGCTGCTGGGCGGCTTCCCTGGGTCTTCCCCCTCTTACTGGCGGGAGGGCGAGCAGCGGGCATCAGCAAGGAGTTTCCCCACCGCCCACGCAAACTCCTCGCTGCCGCCCGCCCTTCGCCCGCCCACACCGTTCATTCTCGCCGCTTTGGAGCTGAGTCCTGAAGCGAATTCGCTTCAGGACTCAGCTCGAAAGCGGCCAGAGCGAGCGCGGACAAGCCGTTCGCTGGCGCTAGCTCTCGCCTGCCTGCCCGCTAGCGAGGAGCCGCCTGCCTGCCCGCTAGCGAGGAGCCGAAGATTGGGGGCGGTGCGGCTGTTTTAAAACGTCGCCACCGGCATGGGGGGCTTGCCAGCACCCCCCGGACCCCCAACCCGGGTTTGGGGGGCTGCTAGGAAGCCCTCCATGCCGGCGGGGACGTTTTAAAACACCCCGCGCGACTTTCCAATGAGTCCCGAAGACAAACGCGTTGTCTTCGGGACTCATTGGAAAGTCGCGCGGGTGTTTTAAAACATCCCCGCCGACATGGGGGGCTCGCTAGCACACCCCCAAACCCGGGTTGGGGGTTCGGGGGTGTGCTAGCGAGCCCCCCATGTCGGCGGGGATGTTTTAAAACACCCGCGCGACTTTCCAATGAGTCCCGAAGACAACGCGTTTGTCTTCGGGACTCATTGGAAAGTCGCGCGGGTGTTTTAAAACATCCCCGCCGACATGGGGGGCTCGCTAGCACACCCCCAAACCCAGGTTGGGGGTTCAGGGGTGTGCTAGCGAGCCCCCCATGTCGGCGGGGATGTTTTAAAACACCCGCGCGACTTTCCAATGAGTCCCGAAGACAACGCGTTTGTCTTCGGGACTCATTGGAAAGTCGCGCGGGTGTTTTAAAACATCCCCGCCGACATGGGGGGCTCGCTAGCACACCCCCAAACCCAGGTTGGGGGTTCAGGGGTGTGCTAGCGAGCCCCCCATGTCGGCGGGGATGTTTTAAAACACCCGCGCGACTTTCCAATGAGTCCCGAAGACAACGCGTTTGTCTTCGGGACTCATTGGAAAGTCGCGCGGGTGTTTTAAAACATCCCCGCCGACATGGGGGGCTCGCTAGCACACCCCCGAACCCCCAACCCGGGTTAGGGGGGTGCTAGCGAGCCCCCCATGTCGGCGGGGATGTTTTAAAACACCCGCGCCGCCCCCAATCTTCGGCTCCTCGCTAGCGCTGCGGAAGTAAAAACACCATCTGCACATGCGCAGATGGTGTTTTTACTTCCGCAGCGCTACTTCGCGAAAACCCGCTCGTTGCGGGGGGTCCTGGAACGGAACCCTCGCAACGAGCGGGGGATCACTGTAGTTTATTCTGAATGGGTTGATGTTTAACTTTTGCTTCCTGAATGGGTTGATGTTAACCCATTACAGTAAGAGTAACTTACTGTATATGCCCTATATAAAGGTCAATTCAAATATCTTTACTCAACATTCACAGTAAGACAATTTATATTTCATACTAACTCATTGAAAAATAGGTTAAACATCTCTTCTTGAATCCATCCAAATATATACTGCTCAAAAACATAAAGGGAATACTTAAACAACGGAAAATAACTCCAAGTAAATCAAATTTCTGTGAAATGAAACTGTCCACTTAGGAAGCAACAATGACAATAAAATTCATTTTGTTGTTAGCACATTCACCTTTGTACAGAACGAAGTATTCAATGAGAATATTTCATTCATTCAGATTTAGGATGTGTTATTTGAGTGTTCTATTTATTTATTTATTTATTTATTTTTAGTAGTATGTTAAGATTACCATTACAATGGTGACTTTGATTTTAATGTAATGATTTTAAGTGAATTTTAGAGAAAGTTTAATCTAGTAATTAAGGCACCAGTAGATTTTGACATCTAGTTCTGCCTTAGTCATGAAGGACACCTGGATGACTTTGGGGCAGTCATTCTTTTTAAGCCCATGATGTCAGGCTTGGGGTGACAAGAAGTCCATTTCTATTGTAACCAAATATTTGTAGGGCCCAAAACTTGGGAAATTTGAGTTGGACAATTTGAAATTTTAAATGGTTTATTACATTTGGAAAGAACTATACCAGGGGTGGGTTCCTACCAGTGCAATCCAGTAGGAGCCCGCTGATAACATCAGCAGCCCGGTGCAGTTAGTGTCAGTCCCTGGGTGCCGCCATCTTTTTATTTTTGAATTTTTTTCTTTTCTTCTGAGAATGTACTTCAGAAGCTGAGCTTCCAGCCCTGTGCATGCGGTCGCCGTCTTGAGGAAACCAGCCAGCAGAGAGGTAAGTTAATGGGTTCTCAACTTTTCAGTCCCAGAAAATGTCTTTTGCTTATTTACAGCTAGGCACTATTTCCTTTGCCTCCATTTTTATTTGGTTTTGCCTCCCACCCTAAAAGCAAAAGATAGTGAGGGGGGAGGAGGGAAGAAGGATAGCTTAAGGCCTCAGGCTATTGTTATGTTTTTTGCTCCTATATTCTGTTGTTTAATTGGTTTATTACATTTGGAAATTTTGTTAATGTAGAAATTTTACTTAGAGCCTTTTAAACCAGGGGTTTCCAATCTTGTGAACTTTAAGACTTGTGGACTTCAATTCCCAGAGTTTCCAGAGTTCAGCAACAGGGTAATCAATGCCTAGAATGCACTACCTACTGTAACTCTGTGATTTCTTCCCCAAACCCCAAAAACTTTAACCTTAGACTATCTACAGCCGACTTCACCCCATTCCTAAGAAGTCTGTAAGGTGCGAACATAAGCACATCATTGTGCCTACCATCCCTGTCCTATTGTCTAATTTACCTGTACCTACCTTGCTAATGTTTATGTTTATACCAACGCCAGTAGTGGGTTACTACAGGTATGGTAGAGGATGGTGCACCGGTAATGAATGGTACACTGCACACACAACTTCCGTTGTCTTGCGTGTGCGTGCATGCATTCCAGTGTATTTTTCCCTCATGAGGATGCGCATGCGTGAAAGCAAAAAAGGCCCAAAATCTCTGTCTTGCATGCCCCCTCGCAAGATTTCAGTGCGTTTTTGCTTCCTGCACATGTGCAGAAGCAAAAACAAGCTGGGACACACGAACATACATGCAAGGGAACTGAAGCTTCATGCGCTGCACACCGGTAGCAGCAGTAATGGCAATCCACCCGATTAATATTTTTTTTAATTTATTCATTTATTTATTTGTCATACAAATATAGTATTGTAGTATGTTTAACATAATATAAGTATAAAGTAGAGGTAGAAAAGATAAAAAGACATTAGGACAGGGACAGTAGGCACGAAGGTGCACTTACGCATGCCCCTTCCAGACCTCTTAGAAAAGGGGAGAGGTCTATTGAAGATTTTGGAATTGGGGGAGGAAACAACAGAGTCCGGTAGTGAATTTCAGGCGTTTACCACTCTATTGCTGAAATTGTATTTTCTGCAGTCTACCTTGTACATGCTTGACAAATAAATAAATATAATAATAAATGTTGCTGCCATCAATTATCAGGAATAAGAAGGGGCTTTCCTTGGCAATATCAGAAAGTGTTAATAGTCTGCATTTTGGTTATCCAAAAGAATCAAGCAGAAAATGTTCTCCTGCAAAAATATCTTTTGAATTTTATGTCAATTCCCCCCACACACAGAGACAGTGGTGCTTACATGGATAAAATCCCTAGTGGAATGTCTGATGGCAGAACTCATTAGAATGGCGAGGTCATTATTTAATACCAGACATACAAGTAAGAGATAGTAATATGAATTCAGATATTTTTATGATTTCATTCTCTAGAGTAAAAGATATAGTTGACTGCAAAGCATGCAGCTATTGGAGCAGCATTTTATGCCAAATGTGATTCTTTTAAAAGGGGTGAACCATTGCAGCAAATGGTACATTTTAAATTCCCGCAGCAAACCTTCAACCATGCCTAAGTTAATTTAATATAAATGTCCTTGAAATAGATTTGTTATCCAGTGTTTTTCAACCTTGACAAAGATGATAAGGGGACTAGACTCGCGTGTGAAAAGATGAGAGAGAGGGAAGTACCGATAAAGAAAGGAGTCCCCTCTGTCCCTGCCCCTGTGGTCCCAGTGAATAGGACTTCTGCTTTTGTGTATGTGTGCGTGTGTGAAAGAGATGAGGGAGAAGAAAGTGGAGGAAAAGAGAAAGAAATGAGAAAATAACGGAGAATGAGAGACATGAAAGAGAGAAACATGAGAGAGAGAAAGGGAGAAAGAGATGAGAGAGGGAGAGAGATGAGAAAGAAAGAGGGAGGAAAGAAAAAGAGAAATGAAAGAGATGAGTGGCAGAAGATGAGAGAGAGAAAGATAAGAGAGAGAGAGAAGAGAGAGAGAGAAGAAGGAAGGAAGAAAGAGAAAGACATACAGAGAGATACCTGTTTACAGAAAATAGAAAAATAGCTATTTGAGTGTTTAAGGCTGCAGACCCTTGGGTTGGGCAAACAGGATGGTTGTTAAGTGAACCTTGTGGGCATTAAGTCAATACTGATTGTTAAATGAGTCAATTTTCTCCTATGAGCATTTTTAACCGGAAACCAGAAGAAATAGTTGGGAACTGGCAAAAAACATAAAAAACGTCAGTCACATGACTAGGTGGTACTTTGTAACTGGTCATGAATGTGTATGGGACGGAAAAGGGCTGGAAAAGGCAGGGAGAAGTTTCCCTGCGGCCTCTCTAGGAATCTCAACCCTCCCTATGGTTTCCCCAATCACACACATTATTTGCTTTTACATTGATTCCTATTGGGAAAATTGCTTCTTCTTGCAAACCTTTCTACTTTAGAACCTGGCTATGGAATGAATTAAGTTTGTAAGTAGAGGTACCACTGTATTTGTTTTGCTTTAAGGGTTTAGAGCTGTATGGAATCTGGTTTCCTTTGATCCTTTGGGGAATTGTAAAAGGTACAGATGCAGGAATCCTTGTAGGGGGAAATAGGATCGTGATCACTTAGCCACACCCACCCAGTCACATGATCGTGAAGCTATGCCCACCATCACATGACCATCAAGCCACTCCCACCTGGTCACATGACCGTCGAGCCACACCCACAAAATTAAGCCATGCCCACAGAGTGGTAGTAAAAAAAATTAGGAACCCGCCCCTGAATTATACCATGTGTTGCAGTCCATCCACATCTATATAGTGATGAGACTTCAAAATAAATTATGCTTACTTGTAATTACTAAAGGAAGAAGACTGGATTGTTATACATTGGGAAGTATATTGGTACATAAATAATTGATTTTGAAATGAGTTTATTTTATGCTCACCAATTTTACTAATTTGCAAAGTATTGACCCACCTTTCTGTATAATCCTCTACTTTATATCTACATAGAAATAAACTCCACTGAAAACTGGGTCCACTATTTTCAAACGAATATATTAGATTTTTAAAAATGTTTTGTAATTCATTGATTTTACAGCCTTCCATTTACATAGTTTACTAGTTGGTGTTACACTCTATTGATACTTTATTTTCACAAGTGGAGCATAAGATTATAATACAAAATGAATTTTGATGATATAAATTACAAGCCGAATAAGTGAGCATTCTTTTATGTTTCTTTTACATGGCCATTAAATCTATTTTTATGTCATATGCTCATTTCTGTGCTGGTCTCTGTTAGCTTTTGCTGAACATATTTCTGCCATGTTGCTTATTGTACTTCAATAGTGGCAGACCTTTTAATACTGAGATTTTAATACTAATAAAACTCCTAACAGTGAGATCTAATGCATAGTAATGATAATCTTTTTTGCAGGCTATGTTCCATACTATGCTCATTAATCTTAGGCAAAAACCTGATAATTCCACTTAATATTCTAATACAGTAGTAATCTTGTAGACAGAATTGTGAACCTGAATTTAAAGATGTTGCCATGGATTTCCACTATATTTGGTTTCAATAAAATTAATATAAGAGCCTTGTAAATTTCCTCCAGAAAGAGGAATCATTACACTAACGGCATATCAACATTCCTTGACGTCATACTGATTTACATTTGCAATATACTGATTTGTTAAAATATGATGATTTAATTATAATCAGATGAAGCTTCATGCAAGGTTATATTTCTGTACAAGGTATAAGTTAGTAGTGTGCATTCAATCACTTATCAGTGGTCAATGCCTGGAATACATTACCTGACTCGGTAGTTTCTTCCCCAAACGCCCAAAATTTTAATCTCAGATTGTCTACCATTGACTTCACCCCATTCCTAAGAGATCTATAAGGGACACGCATAAGCGCAATACCGTGCCTATTGTCCCTGTCCTAAAGTTCTCATGTATACATAAAATATCATGTACTCATAACCATGCTTTTAGATAAATAACAGATTAACAGAGTTGGAAAGGACCTTGAAGATCATCTAGTCCAATCCCCTGCCCAAGCAGGAAACCCGGTATCTGCCTCTACCTAGGATCAAACTCACAACCTCCTGATTGTGAGGCAAGAGCTTCACCACTAGGCATTCACAATCATGTTTATACTTCGTCTATGATCATATACACACTTGAGTAAATAAATAAATAAATAAATAAATAAATAAATAAATAAATAAATAAATAAATAAATAAATAAATAAATAAATAAATAAATAAATATCTACTTATAGATTGCACTAGGTCTCATATTTGTCTTATAAATTAGATAACTTTTAATTCAATCAACTGTACTTTCTGGAATTTTCATACAAATACGTATTTCATTTTTTTCAGGTTTACATTAACCTGATGGGACATGATGTTGATGTTCCTAAATGATAACATATTGTAAAATTGTTGTCATGGAACATGGATTGTGCTGATCTTTTAACTTAGATTTTCTGTGCTAGAAATGGCATCTCCGAAGGGATGCGGAACCGACTAGGTGGTTCCACCCCAGACGCCTGATGGACCCAGAGGGCTTTCAGAGGGCGCTTGGGGTTATTCCAGATGATTTGTCCACAGTTCGGCAGAGTCTCTGGCTGAAGTCTGGAACAAGGCTGCAGCAGAGTCTCTTGACCGGATTGCGCCGTTGCGACCGCTCCGCGGCACTAGACCCCGCAGAGCTCCATGGTTCAACGAGGAGCTCTGGGAGTTGAAACACCAGAAGAGATGTCTAGAGAAGGGCTGGAGAAAGAGTAAGTCCGAATCCAATCGAACACTGAACTGCTCTGAGAGGAATACCATATTGTGAGTGTGTCCTCCTTCATGAGTCGGGCCCTGAACTACAGTGGTACCTCTACCTAAGAACACCTCTATACAAACTTTTCTAGATAAGAACCAGGTGTTCAAGATTTTTTTGCTTCTTCTCAAGAACCAATTTCCACTCACAAACCCGAGCCTCTGAAACTGTAACCAGAAAAGGCAGAGAAAAGCCTCCATGGGGCCTCTCTAGGAATTTCCTGGGAGGAAACAGGGCTGGAAAATATGGGAAGAAGCCTCGTGGTGCCTCTCTAGGAATCTCCTGGGAGGAAACAGGGCCAGAAAAGGTGGTGAGAAGCCTCCAGGGGACCTTTCTAGGAATCTCCTGGGAGGAAAAAGGGCCCCCACCCTCCCTGTGGTTTCCCCAATCGCACACATTATTTGCTTTTACATTGATTCCTATGGGAAAAATTGCTTCTTCTTACAAACTTTTCTACTTAAGAATCTGGTCATGGAGCAAATTAAGTTCGTAAGTAGAGGTACCACTGTATCTCCTTACCAATTTTCCCAAAGCAATTGCTTCCTTAGTATTTGTTTATCTTGTTAGACAGGGAGATTAACAAAATTATATATGTTTCATAGACATGCAAAATTATTTCATTTTTAAAAATTTGTTGTCAAATATGAGGATTTCACAAATTAAAGTGATTGGAGAGATATGTAATTTTTTTAAAAAGAACTGTTATAAATATATAAGACACTCTATCCAAACTCTTTACAAGGATTTCTATTTCTTCATCTTTTATTAGAAATGAAAATTTATATTTTAAACAGCCTATTGCACTGATACTGTGTCTGTATTGCACTGATACTGTGTCTGTGTCTGTTTCATGTCTATTCTGTCTTTAAGTTAATTCAGCATTTCTTGTAGTTTATATAATCTTATTCTTTTCAGTAAACTATATAACCTGTCCACCGAGTCTTTGGACTAAAGAGCAATTACGAATAAGAAATAAATATGAACCTTTTTGCATGAAAAGTGATATTTTAAAAAAGATCCAAATATGGAAATCAAATGGGAGAAACTGAGGCAGTCATTGGTGGAGATACTGCTGATGTCACAAAGCATCCAGTTCTGATATACTGTCCTGGTACATCAGTATGTCTCTTCCCCTAGATAATCATGGTGCTGCATTACTGAAGTTGAAAGAAAGAAGAAATCTGCCAGTCATTGCAACATGTGAATATCACATCTGAGGTAATATTTTTGATCTGAGTAGCATGTTATATAACGTCTACCACATTGAGACTGCATTAACTCAAACAATAATTAGATATGAGTAAAAAGCTACAGAAAACTGTTGCATTGTTGCCTTCTAATAGTCGTTTACATATTTATACCCAGATATGGTAACCCTTTCCTAAATATACAATAAGTCAGATTGTATAACTATGTATATATAATTTGGTTTTTTTTAAACTGAAAAGTTTCATTTTTCTCTTGAGATTAAGCAGGAAAAAGTAAGGTCATTCTGTTTTCTTAAACTCTTTAAGATGAATAAAATAACTCCTGTATGTTATGTTGCTCAAACAAATGTCTTAATAACCTGAATGACCACAGACAAAAAAAAAATTAAAGATAAGGGGCAACTAAACAATAACTAAGGAAAAGATGTTTTAAAAGTTGCAATTTATAGGCAACACACATTGGAGGCTAAATATGGTATGAATCAAGCCTAATAAAAATTAATACAGATTTTTGTAGCTAACAAATTTGTCTAAGAATTTGATAAAAAATGGTGGAGATAGTAAGTGAAGGACTTGCTCAACATTCCTCCATTATAGATAATAAGATGCCTCATGTGTTCCATAAATGGAAATAACATTGAACTGAAAACAGAAGATGACAGCAATGAAGCCATCATTCCTAGCATCAAACTTTATATATTTCTTATTAATATAATCAATACAATTGATATACATTATAATCCAATGCTGTGAAATCCAACACAATAAGATATCTATTGCACTTAACATTTTTGCTTACTTAAAGTGGCAATGCATGGTTGAGGGTTCTCAATTCAACAAATGGAAGACAGTGGTAGCACTAGAAAGCTGGTTGGACAGCCCCATAGCACCTGTAATGAATGCACAACAATATCAGAAGTAAGTCAGACTATTCACTCTTCTCGAAGCCAGAGACCAGAGACTGAACACCCAGCCATGGAATCTTCTTTGCTGCCCCAAGGACCCATAGGTGAGAATCCAAATGGAGAGCGGGTCCAATACTCTGCAAGAGGTGAACCAGCAATACACATTTCAGTACCCACTCAAGATTCAACACTTGCAACTTGTCAGTATATTGCTGGCCTCCTTGGGAGGATCACTGAACAACGTAAGTATTAGATGATTGAATCAGATATAACCTGGGGTGAGATCCAAAAAAATTTCCCTACCGGTTCTGTGTCCGTGGCTTGGTGGGTGTGGCAGGGGAAAGCTACTGCAAAGTCTCCAAGGATATTGAAAAATCTCCATTCCCACCTCACTCTGGGGTCAGTCAGAACTGGTATTTGCCAGTTCTCTAAACTACTCAAAATTTCCGTTACCGATCAGGGGTGAAATGCTACTGATTCGGCCCTTTTCGGGTGTACCAGTAGCAGCAGCTGTGAGTGGTTCAGCGAACTAGTAGTGGCAGCAGCTTGAGGCTCTGCCCAGCACCCTTGAACATCACCATTTTTAAATTTAATAAATAATTTTTCCAGTTTTTAACCCGTTGTGCATGCACAAAGCCTTCTGTGTATGCGCAGAGGGGGGAAAGCATGCACAATTTATTTATTTATTTTATTTATTAATTGGACTTATATGCCACTCCTCTCCGTGGACTCGGGGCAGCTCATAACATATCAATTAAAAAACACAATATATAAAGTACATCTAAATCCAATGAATATAAATAATTGATTTTAAATAATCTAAAAAAGTTAAACATTTAAAAATCATTCATTCAAATGCACACCGCGAACATCATGCAAAGTGCACATTTCTGAACTGGCAAGGAAGATAAGTAGATTTCATCGCTGCTACTGGTTCTCCAGAACCTTTCAGAACCTGTTGAATTTCACCCCGGGATATAAGATAAATGGTCTTCCATGTCTACTACTGCCTTATTGAGGTTTTGCATCAAAGGGATATCACAAATCGCTAAAAAAAAAAACGTTCTAGAAAATGGGTAAATTACTTATTAGGGCTGCAAAGGCCACACTGAGCCCTGCAAACTGCTTTGAGAAATCTCAAAAATAAGCAGAAGTAGAGGGACTTCTATACATGCATTACATATGTATAATTTTACACCAGGGCGTCAAACTTACATTGACACAGCGGCATCATGTGACATATTGGGACTTTTTTCCTCTTCGCTAAACTGGACATGGGAGTGGCCAGCACATGATGCATCCAGCCTGTGGCCAGATGTTTGACAGCCCTGTTTTAGACACATCTATTCACAACACACATGGAGTGGATGAGCATCACGGAAGGCTTTTCACTCTCTGTTACACAAGGAAATCAATAGAAACAGGTAATTTTAAAGCCACTCTACCTTCCCCAAGAACATAAGGTCTATTTCCCTGTTGCTAATTGTATTGGAGAAATAACCTAGCCAAGTTTATAGGACATTACGGGAGGAAATGCATAACTACATTCATTTCTAAAGCTTTAGTACATTGGGGAACAAAGCATTCAAGATGGCATTCTACATGTAGCAATAGCAATAGAAATAGACTTACATACTGCCCCATAGTGCTTTATAGCACTTTGTAGGCAATTTTACAGTGTAAGCATTATTTGCATATTTCCCTTAACAATTTGGGTATTCATTTTACCAACCTTGGAAGGATGGATGGCTGAGTCAACCATGAGCCCCATCAGGATCGAATTCCAGGCTGTGAGTAGTGTTGTCCCGCAATACTGCATTTTAACCACCATCACGGCTTCTTCTACTAACTTTCTAATTAGCAAAATTGTGCTACAAAGTGCCTGTAGATAGCTGTAACTTTATGGCAATGATACTGGGGAATAGAGTCTCAAGGAGAATCATCATTTATACCCTCTTTTCTGCACCAATAAATATACAGCAAGTGCTTCACATTGCTTCACATTCACATTTGATGGGCCCCATCAAACAGACTGCAGACTGCAATCCTTTTTTTTCATACAGGTTTCATATAAATCCCAAACAGGAAAAAAAAGCACACAACATGTTAAATGGGAAGTAGATTTTGTACTGCACTCTAAACCTGCCAGCCTCCATGCTTTATTTGGTGCATCTATTAGTAGGGCATGAAATAGAGATATGAAATGAAATGCTTCTCTATTCTACTGGACTCTTTTTACTACCACTTCCCAGCCAACTGAATGAGCCGAATTTATTATGCTCTATATTTCTTTTTGACAGAAGATGGCATCATGCGAGAACTACGGGCAATGCGCAGAGAAATGAGGCTTATGAAAGGTGAACAGCGCCGGACTAATGCCAGAGTGATCGCTTTGGCACAGGAACTTGCAGCATTGAAGGAATGTTAACAGTGGCAATAAAAGTTGACGTCATCCCTCCTTCTTAGCAAGATGCTTTCTGTCAGTGTTTATGTTTCACCTTGGGAACAGGTTGTCTGTTTCTAATGAAGTGTTCCCGCATAGGTTACAGTCCATCCACATTACATTTCAACCAAATACGGTAGTCAAAATAGCAATAGCATTTAATGCTTTGTAGCTCTCTCTAAGCATTTTAGAGAGCCTATTGCCCCCAACAATCTGGGTCCTCATTTTGCCAACTTCGAAAGGATGGAAGTCTGCGTCAACCTTGAACTGGTCAGGACTGAATTCCTGGCAATGGGCAGTTTGCCATCAGTACTGTATTCTAACCACTGTGCCACTACATCTTTCAAAAGTCAGAAGAGTCTGCATTCTCTGTGGATGAATTGCATGGACCAGGCCTGTCAAACTGGCAGCCCATGGGCTGGATATGTCACATGAAGGCCGTACCCACTTTGGCTCCACAAAGGCAAAAAAAGTCACAATACATTGTGTTCCGCCCTGTGACCTGATCAAGTTTGACATCCATGTGATAGATGGATGTGTACATAGACCAGTGATGCCGAACTTATGGCATGGGTGCCACAGGTGGCACGCAGAGCCACATCTGTTGGCATGCGAGCCGTTGCCCTAGCTCAGCTGCAATGTGCATGTGTGTGCTGGCCAGCTGGGTTTTGGCTCTCACAGAGGCTCTGGGAGGGCGTTTTTGGCTTCCAGAGAGCCTCCGGGTGGATAGGCAAGGGCGTTTTTATTGTTCCCTGGCTCCAGGGAAGTCTTTGGAGGCTGGGGAGGGAGAAACATGGGTCTACTGGGTCCACCAGAAGTTGGGAAACAGTCTGTTTCAGGACTCCAGAGGGTCTTCAGGGGGCAGGGGAAGCTGTTTTTGCCCTCCCCATACATTGAATTATGGGTGTGGGCACTCGTGCATGTACATGCGTACGAGTATGCGCACATGCTCTTTTGGCACCTGAGGGGAAAAAAGGTTTGCCATTACTGACATAGACAGATGAGAATTTAACATGAATTTGTGGGTTTCATATTGTTCTTCTATCAGGATAGGAATGGCCAGCATAAGTCAATTTTTTGGTAGTTCGTCTGTAAACCAGAGGAAGACCAATATCTAAAATGTTTTAATATATTTTCCCATATCAAAATGTTCTACCATACATTCCTTAATTATGTTTAAAGGACCACAAAATTACTTTATTTTATACCTGGCAAAATAGATCTATTCAAAATTTATTTCATTTGTTTCAGATCTGTGCACTCTAGATTTTCAGTTCACATTTATGCAAGGCAGGATATAATTTTGAAAGCATTTTTTAAAAAATAATTTTTGATGGGGAAATGCACAGAAACAGCAAAAATATTAACAAATCAGAAAAAAAGACTAAATTTTTAAAAGGTTTCTGCTTCCTGATCCCAAGTATGAATACTATGTTGGATCCCAATACAGTACATTAATATTTTATTGTAGATTGATTGATTGATTGATTCATTCATTCATTCATTCACCCACTTGCTCTTTCAATCCATCCATCCATCCATTAAATTATTTACTGTCATTCTTTCAGCTCCCCCTTTCCTTTTTTAAACTCCTAGTCTTCTACAAAAAAAAAGGATACTTTATTCAGGGAATGGGTTGGTAAAGCATATACTGTATTAGCAGATATTCAAAATATGCTACATAGATGTACAGAGTCTGATTAAATTTGGTGCTCAAAGACTTTGGTAGAATAAGAAATATATGACCCAGAAGGATATTTTCAAATACTGATAACTAATAGTCATAATAAAATTATTGCATTTATCAATGATTATGAGCCTGTTACAGATATTTCAGATTAGTCTTCGGAGAAGGGCGGCATACAAATCTAAATAATAATAATAATAATAATAATAATAATAATAATAATAATAATAATAATAATGTTTTCCACATTTTTCTTTACCTGTACATCTCTTACTTAATTTGGGGTTAATCATTATAATAAAATGTTCTAATAATACAGACCAGTTTTATATTTGTTATTAGAATCCCTTCATTTAAATTTATTTCTTGTACTGAAAATTATGGTTAGTTTATATATTGCAGTTTAATTTGATGAATTTAAAATGACTTAATTTTTTTCCATCATTTTTTTCTTTCAGACCCATTTTAAAGCTATTCTCAGATTTTTTTTCAAATATCTTGACAGTTAAATTAATGATGTGATTATACCCCATAAAAAGAGTCACCCCATTTTTTATTCCTACTCCCTCCAAAGCAGTTTTTCCTGCCCTAAGTCTTTTTCAGTCCTAAGCAGGAGATAAAATAAGTGCTGAAGCTGAACAGACTAAGGACGCTAGTCAGATGAATACCTGGTAGGTAGATTTTTTCCCTATTTTCCTCCACCAAAACTAAGGTGTGTCTTATACTCCGAAAAATAGGATAAGTCTGTTTGGCAAACAAACTCAGACAGTTGAGTCTCTAGGTAGAACTTCTTTTAATATCCCTCTCGTGAGTAAGTTCCTGACACATCAGTAATATAATAGACTTGTTCTAGGCCAATTCAGAACAACTCTTGTATCTGCGGAGACTCTGATTAAGTATTTGTAGCACTAGATATCTCTTCTGTAATTGGAAGATATGAGTATTGGATTCTTTTCTAAGATTTATTATGTTCATTAAAATGAACACAAAAAGCTTGTAACATTTGACATTAAAATTAAAAATGCTTTACAAATAACTACTTAGTGCTCACAGATAGTATATTAATATTTCATGGGCAAGAAAAGTGGGTGGGAATATATCTTAGGCTTCTAGCCTTCGCTAATAGTCTCATACTGGGACAGTTTGAAATAGTTTATTTAAATATCTTACTTATTTTGATATATAAACCAACAGAGACTATCTGTGGGTGCAAACTGATGTCATTTTAGGGTGCATATGTGGTTAGTATAGCTTCATAAGAAAGAAATAGAATTGAAAAAAAGGCCTCTTTTTGTCTCAAATAGAATCAAGAAAGTCACTAACTTGACTGTAAAAAATATGATTTCAACAATCGAGTTATCGAAGCGTGGAACTCATTACTGGACTCAATTGTGTCAACCCCTAACCCCCAACATTTCTCCCTTAGACTCTCCACGATTGACCTCTCCAGGTTCCTAAGAGGCCAGTAAGGGGCGTACATAAGTGCACTGGTGTGCACCAGGTTCCTAAGAGGCCAGTAAGGGGCGTACATAAGTGCACTGGTGTGCCTTTCGTCCCCTGTCCAATTGTCTTTCTTCTTTTTCACCTATCATATATATTCTCTTCCTTTCATATATCCTCTCCTCTAAGTTCACTTTTACCCTTATATATATTACCACATGTCTATTTTCTTCCTATGTATTTGTGTATTGGACAAATGAATAAATAAAGAAAAATAAATAAAGAAATGCTATCAATACTTCTTGTATATTGATCATTCCAGGGAGAAAGTAGAACTTTTATAAGAAGTAATTAGAATGTCCTCGTTCATTTCTTATAAGAATTGTGCACATTTCATTAATCTGATCCAAACCCTTACCCAATTAAGACCTTTGAATAGTTCACTAATGGATTTTTTTTCATGTTGTGGAGGAAAATACCTACTTTAATAAGGAACCAAGGAATTTGCAGATAGATGCAACAAAATATATTTTATTGACATACACAATTGCAGCGATAACCAGGTTTTCTCCTTCCAAAAAAATTACATAATAATAATCTAATTCATATTACAACCTTCTCAGTTGGGATGTAACATCTGATAACGTTATAAGACCTTACTATGGTTGTCTCAACAACTTTACTTTTTTTATGTACTAATGGAATTTTAATTTGGCCCAATTACAGAAACGTACACTGTGTTCCATAAGTAGTGGTATTCATTGCACACATACACTGCCTTCCTTCACATAAAGAAGAGATAAGGGTCTGGTTTCTATGACTTGTCTCCTTTCTCTCCAGGATCAATGGGTAGCTTTGGTTTTCCTCCTTTATATTTCAATGCTTTTTCTCATACTTATATCATGAACTGTCATAGATTATTATAACCTTCCACAATAGGGAGGTTTTGTTTTTCATTCAAATGTTCTTTACAGAGATAAAAATTGTTAGGAATTCCTCCTTGATCATCCATATAAAGAAGTATTCTTCAGCCACTAGATGTCAGGGCAGTGTTCATAGATTAGTGAGTTCATTTCAGATCTGGCTCCAAACTACTTAACAATTCATATTACAATTAGATTTTTGTTATAATAGTTATAATGACGTTAGAGGACTCATACTATGTGCCTTGTTTCTGTCTCAAAAGACTCAAGATATATAATCATGAGACATCATAGGAACTTCACACATGATATTAGGTCAAAAATGAGTTAGAAAAGGAATGTTCCCTCTGCCTTTCTTCAGGCTGCATAGTATTATTGTCAAGAGTGAAGAGTGCCTTTTCATTTCAACTTGGCATTAGAGTAAAGGGGGAGGTGTTTTGATTACGAATAGGTTAATTGGGGAAATGAAACTTCTACAATTCCACTGAAGCAAAAAGAATCAAAACACAAAATACAAACATGACCTTATAGATGAACCTCACTCTGTCAAGGACCTTGGAGTACTCATATCTAATGACCTAAGTGCCAGAGCCCAGTGTCGTAGTAAAAAAATTGGTAGCCCTTCACTGGTTTCAAGTACATATCAAGTAATATTCTACTGCTATCCATGTAGAAAAATCTCAGTTTATGTGCAATAATATCTACTTGCATAATGTTTGCATCAGAATTGTAACTGTTTACTGATGTAACAATATATAATCTATCTGAAGTGGTGTACGGTTTCCTGCCTAAGCAAGGGGTGGAACAAAAGACCTCCAAGGTCCCTTCTAACTCTGTTATTCTATTTTATTCTATTTTTAATTCCCCCCCCTGCATATATAACTTTTAAAAGCATATGTTATGTATTTTTAGTTTATATGTTTGTGTTTTGTTTTTTTTTGTTTTTCTGCTATTATTTTACAAGCATTTAAAAATAAATAAATAAACTATGTTCATGCCTGAAAAATTGATATAGGATTGGGCATTATTTAAAAAGAAAACAATCTGAAATGTGCATATAAATAAATGATGCTCTTCCTATGGTGAAAAATAAATATGGCATCCAACCATTTAAAGGGTAGCCAATTAAACAATGTCTCAGATATAAAAGGAGGCATTAAATATTTCATGTTTAGTGTGGCACAGCATGGAAAAAAATTGTAAGTTTGATGCTCCAACAATTAAGAATAGAAGACTAAAAGGCTTCATTTATTATGTGTTAAATTTAAAAAAGCAGACAAAGCTCCAAATATAATTTTGGTTAATATTTAATCATTAGAACCATTAGTGAAGTTTAAAATACTGAAACATTTCATGCTCCAAAAAAATGTTTCATGCCCCAACAATTAAGAATAGAAGACTAAAAGAAGACTTCGTGTATTACATGTTAAATTTAAAAAGCAAGCCCAAACTCCTAATATAATTTCTGTTAATATTTAATCATGGTGTATGGTGCATTTTAAAAATATTGAAAAATACATGGGTTTATTTCCCCAATTGTTTAATTGGCTCTAGAGGTTATTTTTCTCTCTAAGCACCTAGAGTTAGTTTTTTCAACAACAGATCTGCATCAGTTGTATTATGCCACCTTGATTAGTTATTTAAATTAACTTCCAAATTCAGAGGATGAAGAAAAGGAAACTAATATACCCTCTGGGGAATTTTGTTTTAATATTCATAACATACCGTATTTTCACCTTAATCAAAAGATAAATTGCTTCAGCTTGTTAAAACCCAAATCTTTATAATTCAAGAGCAGTATAATGAAGGTTATTGGTCTCCACAATTATTTAAAGACATTTTTCAATCGCCTCGAGAAATATTTTTTGCTAGCGCTTCTCTTGAGATGAACTCACTGAAGAACAACCAAGAAGATAACCTTTTAAATGTCTAAACTTCTGATAAAGATTGTTTCAGTTTGGAAGGTAACTAAGATCAATACTGCCACTATTTGATGGGACCCTTTTCAAGAGGCAACTGGACTTTCTGGTTTTTCTTCGAAGACTTGGCTCAGAGCTGAAGAAGCTTCTTGGATGAGAAGTGAAATGTCTTCAGAGAAAAACCAGAAAGTCCAGTTGCCTCTTGAAAAAGCACTTTTGGGACAACCATGACCTGGGTCACTGATAATCTCCATAGACATTTATTTGATGGGACATTCAAGAAAAATGTACAGGTAATTCCTGATTTACAACAGTTAGTTTAATGACCATTCAAAGTTACAAAACCACTGAAAAAAATGACTTATGACAGTTTTTCAGACTTATGATCATTGCAGCATTCCCATGGTCACGTGATCAAAATTTGGACATTTGGCTACTGGTTCATATTTTTGACAGTTGCAGTGCCCAGGGATCATATGATCCCCTTTTGCAGCATTCTGACAACTTTGTGGGACCTAACTGGTCGCTGGGATTCATGCAGCAAAAGGCGGTCCCGGAGATATTCTGGTCCAATGCCATGAAGGGCTTTATAATAATAATAATAATAATAATAATAATAATAATAATAATAATAAAATTATTATTATAATATGTGCATTTTGCACCTTTTATATTCTTTATCCAATATGTCAAATAACTAATCTCTTTGATCTAATTATATTATGGGGAAAAGATGCATAGATGCATAGCAAAAATAATGCTTTCATCCTTCCTCTCCTATTGCCTTTCAAGACCTTCTCTTGTTTGGCATGTCATCCTTTTTTTAAGGAGATCTCATTGAAGAAAAAAAATGTAGTGGGGAAACAAAAAATGAAGAGCTAAGGAAGGGAAGCAAAAGAAACTAGGAGAAAATGAACAACAGGGTAAGAAGTAGAGAAGAACAAAGAAGGACTCCAGATGTAAAGAGCTAAAGGCAAACTAAGGGAGGGAGGGAGGAGGAGGAGGAGACTGGAACTTATAGGAGCAGCATTCTTTTTTCTTCCTTGTTATTCAATTGAAAATATTTCTATAGCTGACATTGTCAAAAACCCAGTACAATTAATTAATGTGATATTTTGTCATCAAGCATTTACTATGTAGTGCCTCATAGATTGGAATATTATAGTGCAACTGAATATGATTGGGAGGGGATATGTGAAGACAGCAACAGATCCTGGAAACAGAGATAAAAGCCATAACAAATTACTAAACCTCAGAATCTTGGTATTTAAGGAACAATAATGTGCCATCTGTCCCTGCACAGCCAGAGACAATTTGAACATCAAACATCAAATGTCTTCATGGTTAACCATCAGGTATAGAAAATAAGATTTAGCCTTTTGATGCTGTGAACGTTCATTCAATTCATTTTATACTTTCCATGAGCCTGCATATGATTTTTTTCCCCACTTACTTTATAGAGGCAAAGAAATGTTCACACACATTTTAGAAAGTGTGTGATGAGAATGGAAGATGAAGACCTTGGGCTGAGAGAATCTACTGCATAAATTCTAAGGGTGAGGGATTTATATAGCAATAAACAAAATACCAGAAATATTATGAAAGATCTTTCTTGAGACAGCCAGTTTGGTTAAAACATCAGGCTAGAAACTGGGTGAGTGGGAGTTCTGTTCCCACTTTAGGCACAAAGCCAGTTGGTGTCCTTCATTCAATCACCCTCTTTCAATCCTGGGATGCCAACAATGGCAAACCATTTCTGAAATCTGGTTAAAACAAAAAAACTGCAGGGACTCAAAACCATTTTTGAAAACTCATATTTTGATCCTGGTTAAATGGCTGATTTCCAGAGTTGCAAAAAATTCCTAGAATCAGACAATGAAACTGTCAACCTTGAAGGTGGTTGGATGGAAGAGCAGTGAAATTACCAGGCAACTGGATGGCACCTTGATTGAATCATGTGACTGCTTGTTTGGGGAAGGGAGAAAACTTTTCCTTTTAATTAGGTGAAAACTGTGGGAATACTCAGAGTTGGTTTTCACCAGCCGGTGACAATATCTAAATAAAACTATTCTTTAAAGAGTCTATCTGCTTTTGAGTTCTGTTTATTATGGAAGTATTACTTGGAAGCCTGACAATAGCTTGGTTTCATGAATATGGCATATCTCACCCATGACTTAGCAAGGGTAAGTGGTGGACCAAACTGTGTGGACATAATGTCAGAAGATGTTCCTTTAGGAACAGTTTCCTGGCAAGCAAGCCTCCTCTCTCCCCTCCCCTCCCCCCCCCAAAAAAGTGTCCATTTATAAAAACCATCTTGGTTTGGGTGCAGTGCCTGTATTTCTCAAACTTGCTTGCTGTTCCAAATTCATTTCTAGATTAAGCACGTATAGGATCTTCATTCGGATATGAAAGCTATCCAGTGCATACTACATATGGTTGCTCAGATAAACCTGTCTTCCTCCATTAACATTGCTTTACATTGCAATTCTGCATTCCCAGAAGGAAGTCAAGGACATTTGAGTTTTGACAGAGACTGGCAGGGATTATCCTAAAGTATGTGATAAGAACAGAATAAGCACCACTAACAGAATGCTAAAATACATTTCATCTTTTTCAATTCCTGTTACTGTATAACAATTAATAAAAGCCGCATTAAAGGAGATTTTGGTAGCTCAGTATCTCATTCCTATGCAGAAGTCATGCAAAATTGTGATAATGTCATAAACATTAATGCCTAAGTACATTTTTCTTGTATGAATCATGGTATTTAACTGACTTTGAAATACAGCTATTGTCATAATATAGTACAGACCCTTTACACTTCTTTTCTTTTGAGAATTTTTACTTGTAATTGTTTCTTTTTCAAATTAATTCCTTACCAAAGTCAAAAGAAACCATATAATGACAGAGCTTAATATCTGTAGATATGTGGGAAAAGAGTTAGAAAAAAAATTGAAAGAAAGGTGTAAGAACTAGTTTAAGCCAGTTTTGTGCTACTATCAGATTTTATCTTCTCACCGAAGCTAAGATATGATCTGCCATATTTCTATACAATCTGACACATTTATGAATAGCACAGGCTGAAATGAATACAGTTTTGACAGGTTCAGCAGTCTGAATCTAGATAATTTTAAATTGCCCTGCTCTTCAATCCCATAAATACATAAGGAGAAAGGGAGTGGGTGGGAAAAGAGCTCTTGAGGAATTACTATCCATTCAACTTACAGAGTCAGACTCTTTCAGAGTCAGTGTTATACAGTAGTCCCTCACCAGTCCCTCACCTATCGCTGGCGTTACGTTCCAGACCTGGCCGTGATAGGTGAAATCCGCGATGGGGAATTTATCGACTGATAGTACTTATTTAAGTATTTATATTGTAATTGGTAAGTTTTCATTGTTTTAAGTGTTTATAAACCCTTCTCACACAGTATTTATTTTAGATACAGTATTTAAATACATTAATTACAATTTTAGATATATATTTTTTTTAAAATGAAAAATCTGCCGATCGAGTTCGGCGGGCTGTTTAAATCTGCCGATCGACTTCCTCAGAAACCCGCGATGAAGTGAAGCCGCAGTAGGTGAAGCACGGTATAGCGAGGGACTACTGTACTTGTTAATATTGCATGAATCCTAAACATTCAAATGCACCAAACGTACAATGAAATTAAAATGCAACTTTTTATATTAAAAAAAACCTAATTACATTGGTGTGGTGCTTCATAAATATATGGCCATAATGATTTATTTTTGCAATATTGGATCTCCACATTGGTTGTAATGCATTTTGATTTTTAAAAATAACTAGAAAGTTCTGTTTTCATATACAGCAACCTATTTCATACATTACAACTATCTAATTCATAAAGTCCTCTGCTGATATCCTCTGCTTTAAGAGGTGATCTTAGAAATACAATAGAAGTTGTTTATTTTTTTTTATCCCTGCATTATATTTGCACATACTTTTGTTAATCTATTACTTTTTATTATTATTAATTCCTAGAGACCCTCCTTAATAATGCAGAGATCCACTTATTCCAATGGGTCATTTTTAGCTCTTAAACTTTTCAAATTATTGTCATTCCTTATATGCTCTCCTATCTTATACTCTGCCATTATAGTTCTTATAATTAGAATATTGATATGAAATAGATTTTAGCAATAGATTTTCATGATACATGATTTCACATTTTATGTTAGCTATTTTATTTATCTTCAGTTGCTATTCTATAGTTTCACACAAATTGTAAAAATCAGGTTTACATTTACTTCAGTATTTAAAAATTGTAAAAATTGAGTGGTATTGGCTGTGCACAGTTGAAGTTTGTGTTAATCATCAATGTTTTAATCATTTTTATAGTCTACACTGAAGGCTAGACTATTACCACATGGGACAGCTGTAATTTTATTCTAACATATTCAGTTACACTGGTATCAAAACCTGCTTAATGCAGGTGTCTAGATAAAAGCATCTAATGTCCAACAGCTGGTGAGGAGAAGCCTTCCATTTCTCTAAATGATGTGTTCTACTGATAAACCACTGTTAATACTAAGAAGTTTTTCCAATCCACCCCCTCGTGTTCCAGATATCTGCTTGTCATGAGAAGAATGTACGACAATTGTTTCCCTTAGGCTTGAGAGCTGGGAAATGACAGGATTAGCCATCTTGCTCAGGACTGAAAGAAAACTTTACTCATAAGACTAAAGAATCTGGGCAGAAAAACAGCAAAAAGACAAATAAGATGTAAATCTTAGGAAGTAAATGGCCCAAGGGTCCTGATAAAATTGGAATATTGAAACTTTTACAAGAAGATCTTAGAATGAAGGGCAAACAGCTTCTCGCAGGAAATAGATTTTGTTTTGGTTTTTACAAGACAAAACAAAGTTAAGTAATTGCCTGATTCCAAAACTGAACACTAAAAATGAATCAATTGTTTAGGTAGAGGAAAGATTTATAAACTTGTATAATGGTGCAAAATAGTACGACAATAAAAAGGAGACATTGAAAGTGACTTTTGAAGAATGGAATCAGGAAATAGTAGCAACAATATCAACGTCATTATTGCATCTATTATTGCTTCTATTGATAGATTGTGTCCAAAAGAAGTTATTGAAGAAATGACAGATATAGAACACATTTTATCTGACAAAATAGAGATTATATTCAAAGTGGAATTAAATTGAAAGAATAAAATAATGATTTAGAAAGAAGTGTTTCATTAAAGCTGCAAAAACCAACTGGCTGAGATTTTAAAATTAAACAGGAAATACAAATAACACCCTAAGAGTGTGACCTGGATATTTTCCTACTGGATTTACAAAAGAGGTCTGTTAAAGCCTTGAAGAACTCTGTATGATGAGATATTGGAGAAAGGGAAATCAAATCCCATGAGAAAAGTTGAATAATTCATTCAATTATTATTATTATTATTATTATTATTATTATTATTATTATTATTATTAATTAGATTTATATGACGCCCCTCTCTGAGGACTCGGAGCAGCTCACAACAGAATACAATGTCACAAATCCAATATATTAAAAGCACATTAAAAACCCATTATTAAAACCATACAACTGAAACCATACACAATTCTACCATAGCCTAGGAGCAACTCAGTTACCCCATGCCTGTCGACATAGGTGGGTTTTGAGTAGCTTACAAAAGGCAAGGAGAGTGGGGTGGTTCAAATCTCTGGGGGGAGTTGATTCCAGAGGATCGGGGCTCTTTCCCTGGGTCCCGCCACACAACATTGTTTAGTCAACGGGACCCGAAGAAGGCCAACTCTGTGGGACCTTATCGGACCCTGGGATTCGTGCGGCAGAAGATGGTCCCAAAGGTATTCTGGCCCGATACCATGTATTAAAGACTTAGAAATAAAAGGAACAAAAAGAAAGCTGGTTTATTTGATCAAAGTTAAAAAAATTATGTTGTTACGTTAGGTAATCCTTTAATTCTAATTCTGCTAAATTACTGAATATTTAATAAAAGATTTGCTAACATTAAGAAAATTATCTAGCTTTGAGTCTTTGGAGAGGGGCGGCATAGAAACCCAATCAATCAATCAATAAACAAACAATATATTCTCACAGCCTATTGGAAGATCATGGATTTTTTAAAATCTGATATGGATATTCCAATAATACTTTTGTTTCTAAGAAATGTAAGCCAAGTGATGTAATTACCATCATGTTTTTAAAGTGCTTAAAAAGATAAAAATATTTTCCCTTTTTTAGTTTTAAATTTTCAAAGATTTCTTAAAGAGACAGGTAGTCCTTGATTTAGGAAAAACTAGTAGAAATAGAAGTGCAGACTTAGTAAAAAGTTGACAGTGTTGAGAGAATTATTTGTTTAGTAGAGTGATGGCGTTTGGGAAAATACTGTGTCATGGTGTGCTGTGCTCTGTAGTGACATTTTGAGGAGTTGAAACAGTTTATGTCCAGGATGTGAGAGGTCAGTAAATATTTTCACTGCCCTCTTTTTGACTCATGCAGTATACAGGTCCTCACTGGAAGGCAGGTTGGCAGCAATTGTTTTTTCTGCAGTTCTGATTATCCTCTGAAGTCTGTGTCGGTCTTGTTGGGTTGCAGAACCAAACCAGACAGTTATAGAGGTGCAGATGACAGACTCAACGATTCCTCTGTAGAACTGTATCAACAGCTCCTTGGGCAATTTGAGCTTCTTGAGTTGGCGCAGAAAGAACATTCTTTGTTGTGCTTTTTTTATGATGTTTTTGATGTTAGGTAACTATTTTAGGTCTTGAGATATGATAGAAACTAGTAATTTGAAGCTCTCTACTGTTGATACTGTGTTGTCTAGTATTGTGAGAGATGGAAGGGTTTCTCCTAAAGTCTACCACCATTTCTACAGTTTTGAATGTGCTCAGTTCTAGATTGTTCCGGTCACACCACAAGGTTAGTTGTATGCGGATTCATCATTGTCTTGAATGAGTCCGATCACTGTTGTATCGTCTGCAAACTTCAGTAGTTTAACAGATGGATTGTTTGAGATGCAATCATTGGTGTATAGAGAGAAGTAGTGAGAGTACACAGCGTTGGGGGCCCCTGTACTAATTGTACATGTATCTGATATTTTTCCTAGCTTCACCTGCTGCTTCCTGTGTTAGGAAGCTTGTGATCCACTTACAAGTGTGTTCAGGTACCGCTAGCTGATTTAGTTTGGTTAAGAGAATGTCTGGTATGATGGTGTTGAATGCTGAACTGAAGTCTACAAAGAGGACCCTAGCATAGGTCATTGGAGATTCAAGATGTTGTAGGATGTAGTGTAGAGCCTTATTAACAGAATCATCTGTCGATCTATTTGCTCAGTATGCAAATTGCAGGGGGTCTAACAGTGGATCTGGGATGGTTTTCAAGTGGAACATCACTAGCCTTTCAAAGGTTTGCATAACTACAGATGTTAGAGTAACTGGTCTGTAGTCATTCAGTTCATTGAGATGCACTCTTAATAAAGGGGACAGTGTAAAATCATTTTTATTGGGTTTTTTTATTATTATTGTGAATACAATGTAAGGGCTAGAGAAAAGATCTAAGGTAAGAGTAGGGAATCTTTGTCTCCCAGAGGCTATGAAACAAATGCTAATGATCTCTTCTCCACTGTTCCAGCCACTTTCCTTTTTAAAAAAATACATTCCATTATGTCCATAACCTTCTACAACCTACATTACAAATCTGATGACTGTAGCCACTAATCATGTACATAGTGACTTTTCTTTAGAGAAAGCTAGGCTTTCTTGGCTTAATTTTAATTAAATTAAATTCTCTTAATTAGAGAAACCCAATAGTCTGCAGAGCAAATTGCCAGCCTCAAGCATCTTCTGCAGTTTTCATAATGTTTTTGGAACATGTACAGATTTGATAACTTTTCTTAGGAACCGAAACGTTGGCTGGCTGATGCAGACCAATATGTGAAAATGTGAGCAGAAAAGGGAGTTGGTCTTACCAGATACACCTCTTCTTCTAGGGTGGAACTATCATCCAGGATAGATTGGATAAGGTCAACTCATCCTGGATGATAGTTCCACACACCATGGAATATGTGCCTGCCCAAATACTGCCTAAAGCAGTAAAAAGCATTCCTATGATTGTGCATGTTTGTGAGTGTTAGATATATATTATTGAATCTGAAACTTTTGAAGGCACTAAGAGATTGCAGACTATCATTGTAGGGTCAAAAAAAGAAGTGAGAAAGGATGAGCAATTATTAAGATGTATCTATTAATAAAATGAGTTTCTCTTACACCCAGTCTTTGTTGAAAGACCTATTTCAGTAATTGCTAGCCATCTAGCCACTTGAAAGAAACTATACTGTGCAGGTCTTTAATAGTGTCAATGCAGCTTCAGTTATAAGATTTAAATGACTCATCAGATGCAAATGAAATTCTTTTTCTCTGTTTAAAAAAATAGAGAGAAAAGCTAAATCTAAAAGGACATACTTGAAAGTAGACTATTGTAACAAAGACCGATTTGCTTCTTTTGGTATTTAACTGTACTCTTCTTTTTTCTTTTATAATTTTTATCCAACGTAAATATAAGCTTGAGACATATCTGGGGAAAAACGGAAACAGTACAGATGAACATAATAGAATAATTCAGGTCATGCCTTTCATGATGAATAAAGCTAGTATTTTAAACTTCAAACATCTCATCTATCTATTTTCCAGAGTTTTACTGCAACACATACAGAATCACATTCGCAACAGAAAAGACAGATCATTGTTTTTTCACTCACTCACCCCTCAAAAACCCCCACTAGAAATGCATGCAATATTAAACAGCCTGGAAAAACACTAGTGTGAACACGGAGGTTGCATTGTGCGTACCTGTGCAGCCTGCAAATTAAGGCCAGAATAGTTTTGGAACGAGAGTTAAATTTGGGCACTGACTGCTGGGTTAAATAGAAGCAGGAGAATTGAAATGAAATTCTCCCTGAATTTGCAAAAAAAACCCTTTTGAGGTTTTTATTTTTGAGGGAGAGAAAAGAAAGTGGGTTGGGACAGGGGGGCTTTCTGGAGCACCCTTGCTCCAAATATACGAGGAGCTGGTGAATCCAGTCGTTCCTCATAGAAGGTTTTTGTAGTTCTGCTGTGGAGATGTGTTTATGAATGCTATAATACTATTTTTAGTGCTTCTGAATGCTATTCTGCTATTCTTTCATAGAACCTTGGAATAAAGCCTTGTGCTCATTTTGATATGATCACTACTTCTAGATCCAAAAATACTTGTAACCCAGCCAGGTTGGAGGACAAAGTAATACACTTGTTCAATAAGGTTTCAATTTATTACTGTAATGTATTTGCCTAGGAATAAGCCACTGTCATTCCATTGGTTGTTTCTGGTTGGCGGGAGGAATACTGTTATTCTATTGGTTATGTAAGTATTGTGCCGGGTATAAATATTCTGTCAGTTACCTTGTTCCAGTTCCTGTTATGTATTGGTTTCCGACTAATAAAGACCGTCATGTTATCCGCTCCGGTTTGGACTTAATATTGGCGACGAAGGATTTGTCTCCCACGCCGTAGTGCCTGTGGACAAGTATATCTCTTACCAGAATGTCTACCCAACTGACCTTCGCTCCTTTCGACCCTCAGGGGGAAACTTGGGACTCCTACGTGGCCAGGTTCGAGTGTTTTCTCATTTCCAATGGGTATACCGAGATCTTGGGGGATCGGAAACGGGCTTATTTTCTGAGTTTCTGCGGTACCGAAATGTTCGAGACGGCCAGGGCTATTTTCGCTCCTACTCTCATTCACAACGTGCCATGGGACGAATTTCTCTCAAATTTACAGGACCATTACGCCCCCTCCCCCTCCCGTTGTGCTCGCCGTTACATATTCTTTCATCGCAACCAACTGGACAGCGAGTCCATTAATGATTTTGTAGCTGCCCTCCGGAGAGCTGCCCTTTACTGTGAGTTTAATGACTTGGAGGATTATCTCCTTGACCGGTTGGTTTTTGGCGTAAAAGACGGGCGCCTAAAGCGCCGTCTTTTGGCGATCCAGGATTTTTTGTTTAAAGTTGCTCTCTCGGAAGCGAGGTCTTTTGAAATGTCTACCCAATCTTTAGCTGCGATGGATGTTACAGTTAATGCTACCACGTTGGCCCCAGTTAAGCAGCTCTCACAATTGCCACAGGACTTGGAGAACACTTTGGCTACTGAGGAAGAGGTTTGTCGTCTGGCTGCCTCCAGGCTGCGGGAAGCCCCTCCTCCCGGCCGTCCCCGCCCACCTCCATCTCCGTGTAGAGGTTGCGGCGGCGATCACTTCCGGGCTGCGTGTCCGTTTAAGGATGTGACGTGCCGCCGTTGTGGGGGTCGGGGGCATATCGCCCGTGTCTGCAGAATTTGCCGTCCGTATGCCGCTTCATCCACCGTCTTCAAGGATCAATTTGCTGGGGGTTCCCGAGCTCCACCAAGGGACTCATTTTATCGGCGTTTTGATTGTAATGCCGTTTATTCGTCAGCCTCCTCATCCGGCCGCAGTCTTCTATCTGGAACTTCCGTCAGGATCGCCGCTACAGGCCCTGCAACTGAAAAGATTTGCATTTCTGTCACCCTAGGTAGAGCCCCATGCTCAATGCAGGTGGACACAGGATCCGCCCATTCGCTGGTGCCATGGACAACTATCAAGCGTTGTTTTCCGTGCCTATCAAGAAGGTCTCTTTCTTCATGCCCACTGAATCTTCGGGACTACCAGGGGTCCCTGATTCCGGTTGTTGGACAGGGCTGTTTCCTTGTCCGTTTCAAACAATTTTCGAGTCGTTTGCCACTTATTGTCGTTGACGGGCCTTTTGCTAATTTGCTGGGCCTTAATTGGTTTGAATCTCTGGGTCTTTCTGTGTCAGGGGTTAATTTTGTGTCTGGGGGGGAAGGCATTTTCAGAGTTGGCATTACAATTTCCGGATGCTTTTGATAGCAGTTTGGGGTGCTACAAAGGGTCCCCTATCTCTTTTGGGTTAGATCCACTGGTGCCACCGGTGAGAATAAAGCCTCGCAGGGTCTCTTTAGCCTTGTGTCCTAAGGTAGATGCCGAATTGGACCGCCTTGTGGCCCAGGGCATTTTAGAACCCATTGACCAAGCCACATGGGAGACCCCGATTGTGGTGGCTGTAAAAGCGGGTGGTGGAATAAGAATTTGTGGGGATTATAAGTGTACTATAAATAAGGCACTAGCCCACCATTCATACCCAGTTCCGGTCGTGCAACATCTGTTGCACTCGTTGGGGGAGGGTACTATATTTGCAACACTTGACCTCTCCCAGGCATACCAGCAGCTTCCTGTGGACTCTCAAGCAGCTGACGCACAGGCTATTACAACTCATAGGGGAGTGTTTAGGTATAAACGTTTGCAATTTGGGGTTTCTACGGCCCCTGGAATCTTTCAAGCACTCATGGAACGATTGCTATATGGAATTTCTGGCACGGTTCCATATTTCGACAATGTTTTAGTCTCCGCCCAGTCTGAGGCGGACCTCCTTGAAAAGGGTCAAACTAGTCCTGTCTAAATTTAAAGAGGCAGGTCTTAAGATCAAAGCTCATAAATGTATGTTCGGAGTGCCACAGGTGGAATTTTTGGGGTTCATCATAGATAGGAAGGGAATCCATCCCACTCCTGAGAAGACCAAGGCCATTTGGGAAGCTCCCACCCCAAGCTTTAAGGCTGAGCTTCAGGCCTTCCTGGGGCTACTGAATTTTTATGCGGTTTTTATCCCCCATAAAGCGTCTTTGGCCGAGCCCCTATACCGGCTTCTTGATAAAAATAGGAAATGGGTTTGGGGACCCCGAGAGGCGGATGCTTTTGCAGCCGTCAAAGAAGTTCTCACTTCTAACACTGTTCTAGCACAGTATTCCCCATACTTACCTTTGATCTTGACCTGTGACGCGTCCCCAAACAGGGTGGGTGCTGTACTAAGCCACAAACTTCCAAACGGGTCCGAAGTACCACTGGCCTTCTTTTCTAGGACTCTGGCCAAAGCCGAGAGGAATTTTGGCCATATTGATAGGGAGGCCCTGGCTATCATAGCCAGGGCCGTCCCTTTGATATTGTGACTGATCACCAGCCTCTTCTAGGCCTTTTGTCAGGAGACCGCCAGAGCCCTCTTATTTTATCTCCAAGGATGTCCCGGTGGATTGTATTTTTAGCCAATGACTCATATTGCCTTCTTTACCGGCCAGGTCGGCACATTGCCCATGCAGACGCTCTTAGCCGTTGTCCATCACCACAGTTGCTCCTGGATCCTGCCCCAGCATCCTCAGTGTTAGCCATCACGGATCAGCCCTTAGCCTTATCCGCATCCGTAGTCGCCGAAGAGTCCCAACATGACCCATTTTTATCCACCGTCCTACAATGGGTTTTGCGAGGGTGGCCCCCGGTCGCCCCCTCCGCGGACTATATTCCGTTCTTTCGTTGCAAAGATGAGCTTTCAGTCATCCAAGGTTGTTTGCTGCGAGGTTGCCGGGTTTGTATCCCTCCACGATTAAAGGAATAGGTACTTTCCCTCCTGCACAAGGGGCACCCAGGAGTAGTTAGAATGAAAGCCTTGGCAAGGGGTTATGTGTGGTGGCCAGGCCTCGACCGTGACATGGAGCATCGGGTAGCTCAGTGTCTGCCCTGTCAAGAGCATAGACCGTCACCTCCTCATGGGGTCCCATTAGCCTGGGAACCGCCATCGGGCCCGTGGACCCGGTTATATGTTGACTTAGCTGGACCATTCATGGGTCAATTGTTCCTTGTAACTGTTGATGCGTACTCGCGATGGTTAGAAGTCAACTTATTACACTCGACCACATCCCTGTCAGTCATTCAGGTTTTGAACTCTCTTTTTGCAACCCACGGTTACCCGGATTTAATAGTATCTGACAATGGGCCTCAATTCACGTCATCCCAGTTTGAAGGGTTCCTAGCGAGGGCGGGCATTCACCACGCCCTAGTAGCTCCTTGGCACCCTGCCCCGAACGGGCAAGCTGAACGCATGGTCCGGACAACCAAAGATGCACTAAAGAAAATGTCCCGTGGTACTTGGCAGGAAAAACTTGCAGAATTTCTGTTCTCACAGCATTCCACACCAACTACCCCAACGAACAAGTCCCTGGCTGAGCTTCTCATGGGCCGGAAACTTCGAATTATCTTAGATAGATTAAACCCGGTCTACTCTCATGAGCCTTCTTGGCCTGCCCCAGGACACTCTTTTTGTCTAGATGCACCAGTGTTTGCCCGCTCTTATAGTGGTGGGCCCCCCTGGGTTGCGGGAAAGGTCACTGTAATTAAAGGACCACGGTCTTACGAGGTGGAACTCAGTGACGGTCGTATATGGCACCGCCATGTAGATCAACTTAGACCTCGTAGTTGCCTGGCTCCTCCGTCTAACCTGAATGTGGAAACAGGTCCGAGTGGGCAGAGCAATGATATCCCTCTTCTACCTAGAGTAGCGACCCCACTGACTAGGTTTGATCCTACGGAGAATAGTTTTGCTAGCCCCAGGGACCGGAAAGAGATTTCCGAAAACCTACGTCATTCAGAAGAGGAATCACCCCTGCGCCGTTCCGAGCGTGAGCGACGTCCCCCCGCTTATTTACGAGATTACGAAGTCTCCAACGTAAGAGGGAAGGAGTGTAATGTATTTGCCTAGGAATAAGCCACTGTCATTCCATTGGTTGTTTCTGGTTGGCGGGAGGAATACTGTTATTCTATTGGTTATGTAAGTATTGTGCCGGGTATAAATATCCTGTCAGTTACCTTGTTCCAGTTCCTGTTATGTATTGGTTTCCGACTAATAAAGACCGACATGTTATCCGCTCCGGTTTAGACTTAATAATTACCACATAGAAAATATACTTTCCCTTAAACTTACAGTTTTGGTCTTTTTCTAACTACCAAACTTTACAACAACAACAATAACAACAACAACAACAACAACAACAACAACAATAATAATAATAATAATTTATTAGATTTGTATGCCACCCCTCTCCGAAGACTGGCAAGTGTACACAAAATTCTTTTAACATCAATGAATGTCTTAGAGAAGCTTAAATTTTTGCCCACAACTTGAGCAGACACAAAAAAAAAAACCTTCAAACCCAAAAATGTAAACTATCTAGAAATGCTTTTGCTACTCTTAATATATATTTAAATAATATTTAAATAGCTAATTGACAGGGTACCTCAGAAATTAGGTTTTTCAATTAACCACCACCCCGGCAACAGAAGCCCTCTATTCAGATGTATTTTGATGGGATATTTTCTGTCAGCAAAATATATTACTGTATTTTGAAAAAGGCAATTCAACTGACAGTAATTTGAAGAAATTACCAGGAAGAAAAATATGATTGTTATCGTCCATGTATTATATCTCTAATGTTGTGCGAATTAAGATGTGATTTATACCGCTTTTCAAAAAACTAAAATTTGTACACTTTTCAAACCTTTCTATTTTTAATCCAGACAAAATTGCTACAAAGTGTTGTGAATACATAGTACGGTATGTGAAAAAGGATGCCTGGTGAACCATTTATCAGATAGTAAATGTCTAGTAATTTGTTGTCTGTATTTACTCATGGAATAACTTAATTCTGAGTTGCCAGTCTAAGTAAATTTTGTAGTAGTGAATAGCCACTGGTAGTTTGGAGAGAAAGCAATTCGGATTATGGCTTCATCACTTGTGATTTAAATAGTGTGTAATAAATAATATAGAGTAATATTTTTAATTGCATACATTCTCTTCCACAACATGTGGAAATAACACATTGTCAACACATTATATATTTGCACATCGTTACATTAGCAGCAGGTATTAGCATAAATATTAAAATGTTACAGTAACAGAAGAATGTTATGTTTTAGTAGAGACAAAGAGTGTTGATTCCAGTTTCAACAGCAGTCTGTATGATACATAATGCGTGATTCTTTTTGTGTGATTCTACCATAGATTATTGGCAATAAATAAACAAATCCTAGATTCTTTTATTATGTTAACCAAGAAAGTACAGTGTTCCCTCGATTTCCGCGGGGGATGCATTCCAAGACCACCCGCGAAAGTCGAATTTCCGTGAAGTAGAGATGCGGAAGTAAATACATCATTTTGGGCTATGGACAGTATCACAAGCCATCCCTTAACACTTTAAACCCCTAAATTACCATTTCCCATTCCCTTAACAACCATTTACTCACCATTATTACTGGTACTCACCACTGAATAAGACAGTGATCCTGATATTTATAAACATAATTATTTATTAACAATAATTATTTTTTTTTGTTATTTGCAAAAATTATTAGTTTGGTGATGACATAAGACATCATCAGGTGGGAAAACCCGTGGTATAGGAAAAAACTGCGAAGTATTTTTTAATTAATATTTTTTTAAAAAACCGTGGTATAGGCTATTCGTGAAGTTCGAACCCGCGAAAATCGAGGGAACACTGTAATCTGCTAAAATTCTGTGTTTTTAACTCTAATGCTCTGGTAGCCTAAGTATTTGCATTCATATACTTTTCCTTTTGAAGATGTATAAACCAAAATCCAAACCTCTACAGAACATTTTCTGTAACCTGTAAAGGAACATTTGAGTTAAAGAAGGTATTTTGCAACTCTTTGAAAGCTTTGCCAATATTAATAGCAACACAAGAACTTCCCTTTTAGAAATTCTCTTTTAATTCAACCTTGACTATGTATGATTTAGAGGGGACATGCTTAATTAATTCCTTATAACTATCATACTGCATACAGACTGAATGAAGATTAAATATTTTGACTTTCAAGAGATTTGAAGTTCACAAGTATTTTTTAGGTAGTAATTGTGAAGCTGCAGTGTAAACTGGAACAAGTGAAAGAACAGTATTTGTTTACAATATACTATTTCTCTGCTATCAGAATCAGTTGATTTTGGTCAAATTACAATAAATAAACACAAACAGAACTGCAATAAAATATTAAAATATTATTAGTTAATTAATAACAGTTAATAAGATATTTTAGTACTGTACATGTAGTTCTTGACTTACTACAGTGATCCCTCTATTATCGCGAGGGTTCCTTTCCAAGACCCCTCGCGATAATCGATTTTTCGCGATGTAGGGTTGCGGAAGTAAAAACACCATCTGCGCATGGTGGAGTTTGCGTTCCCCGCCGCCCACGCAAAGGGGAAACCCGATTCGTCTGCTCGCTGCTGCTGCGCTACTGAGCATATCAGCTGCTGGGCGGCCGAAGGAACCTTCCCTGGGTCTTCCCCCTCTTGCTGGCGGGCGGGCGAGCGGCGGGCATCAGCGAGGAGCCGGGGTTTCCCTTTTGCGTGGGCGGCTGGGAAGACCCAGGGAAGGTTCCTTCGGCCACCCAGCAGCTGATCTGCTCGGTAGCGCAGCAGCAGCGAGGAGCCGAATCGGGGTTTCCCCTTTGCGTGTGGGGAAACCCCGATTCGGCTCCTCGCTGCTGCTGCGCTACCGAGCAGATCAGCTGCTGGGCGGCCGAAGGAACCTTCCCTGGGTCTTCCCGGCCGCCCACGCAAAGGGGAAACCCCGGCTCCTCGCTGATGCCCGCCGCTCGCCCGCCCGCCAGCAAGAGGGGGAAGACCCAGGGAAGGTTCCTTCGGCCGCCCAGCAGCTGATCTGCTCAGCGCAGCAGCAGCGAGCAGACGAAGATCGGGGTTTCCCAGCCGCCCACGCAAAGGGGAAACCCCGGCTCCTCGCTGATGCCCCCGCTTGCCCGCCCGCCGCCCGCCAGCAAGAGGGGGAGAGATAGAGAAAGAGAGAGAAGGAAATAAAGAGATGAGAGAGGGAGGAAGAGAGTGTGAGAGAGGAAGAAGCAAGATAGAGAAAGAGAGAGAGAAAGAAAGATGAGAAAGGAAGGAAGAGAGTGACGTCATCGGGTGGAAAAATCACGATATAGCGTTTCGCGAAGATCGAGATCGCGAAACTCGAGGGATCACTGTATAGCAATTGGGAGAGGACTCTTTTTCTAAGTCAGTGTTTCCCAACCATGGCAACTTGAAAATATCTGGACTTCAACTCCCAGAATTCTCCAGCCAGCATTCACTGGCTGGGGAATTCTGGGAGTTGAAGTCCAAATATCTTCAAGTTGCCAAGGTTGGGAAACACTGTTCTAAGTGATGTGGTCAGCCAAGGAATCTGATATTTGACATCTGCAAGTAAATCAATTATTTTCAAATGTCTGCATGTTACTTTCTACAAATCTAATAAATTATTATTATTATTATTATTATTATTATTATTATTATTATTATTATTATTAGTATCTTATGAGATGTCTCTTGTTTAGTAGATATCTGAATTTTACAGTTAGCTGGTTTTATTCGTGGCCCATGAATGTAAGATATGTCTTCAGTTGTTCCAGCTCTTCTGAAAACTTAGCAATTCAGGTCTGAATTATTTTCATTTCATCACAAAGGGATTTCAAATTGTTACCCAGAGTAATTATGTTCTTTCTTTATGAATAATAACATCTTTCCACAAGTTTTGCCATGATTTTGGCTCAATTGGATTGCATAAAGATTGCAATTTCACCATCACCTGGATTACAAATTGCTCCTTAATAGAATTCACTTCAATATTCTCAGAACAGATTTTTTTCAGCTGGGTATAAAAAAATTCTGAGCAGAAACTGCAATGCAGAAAGATCATTTTTCTTTAAAAACGTAAGAGACTGAACTTGTTTTCTATAGGAGATAGAGTAGCTTAATTTACATCATATGAGACTTTTTTGTCTTCTCTATAAAAGATTAGACATAATAAATCCATTTACAAGATGAAGGAATTTAACAAGCCTAAGTTTAAAACTATTCAACTACAACTTTATCAAAATTCAATTTTGATAAAGTAAGAGCATTCACGGAGGGAGGGGGGAAGAGGTGGGGAAGAGATACAAAACAGATATCTAACTAGGTCTCTATTTTATCAGGGTTTTTTTTTTCTCTGTGGCTAAGTTCAAATGTACAATCCAAATATCTTAAATACAGATTTATACTTAAAGATACTTTAAAATGGCAATTATCCAAATTTACTTTCCATCAATTGATGCAGATGTGAAAGTTGATGAGTTTTTCGGTTAAGTTCACTCTACAATCAACAAAATGTACAAACAAGATGGAGTGCTTGTGGTTGGAAAATGGAATGCTAAAATTGGAAATAGCACAGAGGGAAATGTAATTGCTTTGTATGGCTCAGAGAGTAAAAATGAAGTAGGAGAATGACTTATACATTTCTGCCATTGCAATGGTATTGTTATGGCCAACACATCTTCAAACCAAAATCTCCCATCTATACATGGACATCACCAAGTGGATACAGATAAAGATATGAAATCAATTATGTCTATAAGGAAGTGGAAGAACTTAGTTATAATAGCAAAAACATAACCAGGGACTAAATAAGTAACAGTTTATGCTTTTAATCAAGCTAAAGCAGAAGAACAAAGCCAATCAGTTTCTCCAATACGATCTTATGCATCTCATACAGAGCATTTTCAAGATCAGTATCAATTTGAAGACCTGCACTTCACTGACATAGAGTCAGAGGAACTGTGGAAATAAATATGTTAAGAATGAATGAGAAAAGAGATGGCCAAAGATCAAGAAATGGAAAAAAGCAAATTGGATGTCTTAAAAAAAAAGAAGGGGGGGGGAGGTTGCTAAGTAGAGAAGATGAGCCAAAGCCAAGAAAGACAACAACAACAACAACAACAACAATAATAATATTGTGAGATTCTTAACCAATAATTTCTGGTAGCTCTGCTAGAAGAAGCAAGAATCAATATTACAAGTACACTTAAAATTGCACAAAAGCAATACAATCAATGTATACCATACATAGTTACAATCACAATAAAAATACTTGTATAATTAAAAAATCCTAAATCTACCTATCATTTTGCAGATACGAATTACAAAACATCCATTCAGCAACTGCTCCCAATCACGTCCACTAATTGGCCAATGTCATTTAATAAAATAGTTTTCAAATCTTTTAAAATGCATCCCAAGAGTATAGTTCATACCAAAGCTTGCGATGAGATAAAAGATGAGTGCAAGCACACCCACTTATATGCACAAATTTAGGCATTATTAGTCAAATTGTACATTCCAATGAATCTCTAAATCAGTGTTTCACAATTATTTTCTGTTACCCACATAAGAAATTAACATTTCGCACCTCCCCCCAAGCCACTTCTCAGAGTGATAATATGTTTAAGTGACGCCTTAATTTATTTGGCTTAATGTTGTCCGCTGCCAACATTTTTAGACACAGTAAACATACCGGTCTTTCCTTATCTCCCACCACAGTCATAGTGAAGCCAAGTACTAAATACACTTCATCATATTTCCTAATCTTAGCTTTCGAGAGATGGAGATAATGAGAGTTTGTCTCATTATCTCCGTCTCTCTCCTCCTTTCTTTTCATCCCTGTTAAATATTTTTCCATAATGCCTCTTCATATCTCCTACTCTGTGTTGTGTGCTATTGTTCGGTGAAATATGTTTTATTAACAGAATCTATTGTGGAAAATGGCTTTGAAAAGAAATAACACTTCTCAATTAGTGATGGCGCCATATATATTTTCATCTCAAAGTGCTTTACCTCCAAAATAAAATTTATTTTCTGTGTACTGCAAAATCCAACAGTTCCAGTTATCTGGATGCAGCTAAGAAAACTATACCAGATATGAGGCTTTCACACATTGTACCACTATTTTGTTTTTTGATGAGCTATATTCAAAACACTGAAATTACCAAAATGTATATTGATTCATATTATGTTACAGGTGTGCTATAAGCATGAGGAAGAGAGAGGACTGAAATGCTAAACCAGGCTGTTTTATGTGAATGTACCGTTTTTCCCATTCCACAGGCTGAGATATCTCCAATAAACATCTCTCAGAGGGCTTCATTCTTAGTCACATAGAGATCACCAGTTCCTTTCTCTACTCGAGAAAAATAGGCTGGTCTTTTGAGAACAAAGCACAGCTGCATTGAGAATAAGGTGGGAGAGGGACTCTAGACAATAGTAGTGTTTTCCTATGTCCTCAGCAAGCCAGTTAAAGTGAAATGTCAAACACCCCAGCATTCCAGATAAATGAACCAAACTTCTACTTGAAAAAAAAAAAATTGTTTGTTTGTTTGCAAAGATATCCAGGAATTAAAACCACTAGATTATTGATCTGGTGTCTGATGTACAAGATTCTATTTTATTTTTCTGTACGGATTCTGTATTAAATACATACTTCAGCCTTGACTTCCATGTTCAGATTGGGCAGGAAGAAATTACTCATATTTATACTTTTCGGGGAGTCTGTGCCATATCAAAATGCAATGCCTCCCTTCTCAGTGGGACAAAACATTCAGATAGCATCTGTGGCAAGAAGGCGTTTGCACAGGTTTGCCTTGCGCACCAGTTGCGACCCTATTTGGACAGGGAGTCATTACTTATAGTCGCTGATGCCCTCATCACCTCGAGGTTCGACTACTACAACGCTCTCTACATGGGGCTACCTTTGAAGAGTGTTCGGAAACTTCTGATCATGTAGAATGTGGCTGCGAGAGCAATCATGGGTCTCCCCAAATATGTCCATGTCTCATCAACACTCCACGGCTTGCACTAGCTGCCAATCAGTTTCCGGTCACAATTCAAAGTGTTGGTAATGAACTATAAAGTCCTACATGGCATCAGACCAGAATACCTTCGGAACTGTCTTCTGTCGCATGAATCCCAGCGACTGATAAGGTCCCACAGGGTTGGCCTTCTCTGGGTCCCGTCGACTAAACAATGTCGTCCAGTGGGCCCCAGGGGAAGAGCCTTTTCTTTGGCGGCCCCGGCCCTCTGGAATCAACTCTCCCCAGAGATTAGAAACCCCCCACCCTCCTTGCCTTTTGTAAGTTACTGAAGACCCACCTTTGTCACCAGGCATGGGGTAACTGAGACACCTCTGGTCCCACATAATTTATGTATGGTATGATTGTGTTGTATGGTTTTAATGAAGGGGTTTTAGATGTCTTTTTATTATTGGATTTGTTATATTGTAATTGTTGTAAGGCGCTCTGAGTCTCCGGAGAGGGGCGGCATACAAATCTAATAAATTATGATTATTAAAAAAGCAATAATCATTGAAGACACAAACTTTGATGATTTAGATTTAAAAGGAACAAAGGTACGTTGTTAATTACTGGAGTTTCCCTGAAGGGAACTGACTTCTCAATCTGCAAATACAGGATTGCATTAGAAATGGAAGGCAATTCCAAGAGATACTTGGACTATTTACAGACCAATAAGCAAAATGTTCTCCTTTTTAAAAGACACTGGACTAGAATAATAAACACTTATTATTATAATGTAGCCTCCCAAATAAATTATTCAGATCAGTTTGGAATTTTTGAATATGAATCCTTATAGCCAAAACTGGACATATAGTGGGGCTATTGTGGGCAAATTTTGAAGTCATGCTGCCTTGTGCCAATACTGTGGCTTTAAATCAATGTCCTATATTATGTACTGTAATGAAGTTTAAACTGAGTACTAATAACAAGTAATTGGCCATGAACACGAGCATTAATTAGTACATGAAGAACAGGATTAATTAGTATCTTGTCATGCCACATCATGCACCAAGGAGAAGCAGCTGATATTCAAGTGAGCTCTATTAATGAAGGATATTGATATAAGTTCAAAGATCCAAATATGATTCATATTCACGACTAGCAGATCACTAAGAGGAGGTATTCAGTGATAGGGAAGTTTAATTTATAGCAGAGAACATTTTCTGTATCTCAGGGAATATGTTACCCTTCTGGAGCTGCAGCTAACTTTGCTTCTCATATTGTGAAATGCATTTTGTTTCAGTATCACAAAAGAGGTTATAAAAGCTTTACGTAACACTCCAGATAGCAACATAATTCCATGCACATTCTTTCAGCACCAATAAATGCACATTCTACCCTATTAACAGAGCTTGCCTGCTGCTAAGTGCTTAAGGAGTTTATTACTTATTTATTTAGTCCATTTATTTTATTGTTTTTCATTTTTTTAACATCACAATATTTTAACACAGATCCACACCCGTTTTTATGCATTATTGTTTGATAGTACTGTATACAGTATTTCATATATTTACAAAAGCCCATGTCTTCATCCTTCATCTCACATTGTCTCACAGTCTTTCCTATTTTTTTTTTTAGTCCAGTTGCACCATTTAGTCCATATTTCATAGTATTCTGAATTATTTTCTTCTTTGAATTCAATTGTCAGCCTATCCATTTCGGCACACATGTATATTTTGTCCATTAGTACATTTTCCGTTGGAGTTTGATTATTCTTCCAATAACGTAGCATATGCTATTCTCGCCGCTGTTATAATTTGTAATGTTAAGTATTGCACATTTTTGGGGGGTAATGTTTCCTCATTATTCCCAACAAGAAAAATTCCAGGGTAAATTTCATTATTCTTTCCATAATTTCTTGAAGCCATTTGTGAAGTTTTTTTTCTAATAATTCCTCGCTTCAGGTCATGTCCACCACTTATGAAAGAATGTACCTAACTCTTTTTTGCATTTCCAGCAAGCTGAAAAGCATTTGAGTATGTTTTGGGCAATCTAGATGGAGCTAAATGCCATCTTTGGAACATTTTATAATAATTTATAAAATATTATATGCTACAGAATTTGTTATTTTACAGTTTGTATTCCAAGTTCTCTCCCAGTCAACCAGATATATATTACGTCCTATGTTTTTGGTCCATGCTATCATAGAATCTTTAATGATTTCTTCAATTTTGTCAAATTCAAATAAGTATCTGTATAATTTTGATATTATTTTTTCATCTGGGCCCATCAGAATTTTATCTAGTAGTTGTATATCAGTGTTTATACCCATTCCTTCAATGTCCTTTTTGTATCTTGATTTCAGTTGTAAGTAGGGCCACAAATCAATTTTTATATTTTGTTCTGCCAATTGTTCTCTACTTTTTGGTTTTCCTGATGGATCTAATATATCACTATACTTTATCATTTTGGTTGTATCTATTAGATTTGGGTAGATCATGTCTTCCATAGTTGAGAATCATTTAGAAATTTTCATGTAATTTAAAAAAAATTCATACCATGTTTTTAGAAGAAGTTTCTAAGTAAATGCTGATTGAAATTTGATTGTAATTTACTTCCATTGTTCCATATATGGGCATCCCATTATCCACTCCTTAATCCATGTCAGGGATGCTGCTTTATAATAAGAATTTCCAACCAGGGAGTCCAAGGCTGCCTCTGCTCTTATTATCCTGTAGGTTAGTTAATTTAATTTTTAGTTTTTTATTTTGCCATATAAATTTAGTTAGAATTTTGTTCATTTCATTAAAAACTTTCATCTCTAATTTAATAGGAATTGTTTGGAACAAATATAGAAATTTTGGCAAAATACTCATTTTAATTGCTGCGATACATCGTAATAATGATAGTTGTAGTTTCTTTCATTTCTCCGATTCCTGTTTTGTTTGTTTACTATTGTAATTATCTTTTTTAATAGATCAGCATTTATTTGTTATTATTATACCCAAATATTTAATTTTTTTGTTGTTTGCAAGCCTCATGTTCTAATTCATCTTTTTGTTTTATTGTCGTATTTTTATCAGAAAACTAATAGTTTTTAATCCTGCCGACACTCTGTATTCCTCTATATCTTTAATTAATTTATGTCCAGATTCCATAGGTAATTCTAGGAAAAATACCAAGTCATTGGCAAATGCCTGCAATTTATATTCCTTGTTCCTAACTTTAGTTCCTTTGATTTTTTTTCCTCTCTCTGTATGTGTGTATGTGTGTGTATGTGAAGAAAAGGTAGATCAAAGCACAATTATCTCACTATGCACTGAAGCATATATTAGAAATGGATTTCCTTCTTTGGAAAATGGGGAAAGAATAGAGAAGAATGGGAGACCGGAATTTTTTCCCCATATAGTTAATTAGTTTATTACAAATTATAAGCATTTTCATAATAAAAACATACAGGAGATCAAAAATGGAAACAGAAACAAAAATTAAGGGAGACTAGGATGGTCCCATTTCGGCCTTGTTCTGGCCTCATCAGCTAGCCACACCCTTCCTTACTGGGATTCGATTTGTGTATATATATATACACAAATAAATACAGTAATCGGTTTGGAACCAAATTTAACCTTCTATGTAGTTTGTGGCTACATTTTCATATCAGAAATCTAGTTACTGCTTTTGAGTATCCTTTGTATTGTCCAACAGATGTTCTCAATATTACTATAAAGAACTGCCAGGTTGCCTTGCTGTAATCAGAGCTATGAAGCTGGCACATTTACTCTTGCAAAAGTTACAAAAGAAAAAACATGCAAATAAATTACTGTACTGCTCTTTAGCTCTTTACAAGAGTAGATGTTCTGTTCAGGGTGTATCTACTGTATCTTGCCTACGGATGGCAGAATATTATATTGGGGCCTAGTGAAAAAATGTTATAATTGTGTATTGTATAAAGTGACTTTTCAAATAGCTAGGACATCCACCATAGACCATAAATAATTGAGCTATGCTGATCTTCAAGAGATCTTCACTTCTAAAAAGGTTCAGGCAAAACAGCCCTTTGAAATTGTATTGTACAGCAACATAGCCCCCCAAGATCCTAATTGTTCTGCTCAACAGCTTTCTCTTACAATTGCTAGAAATGATTTTTGTGTTAGAAACTATCAGTCAATATATACAGAAGTCCTTTCCTCTTTTCACAAGTATTGGTCAAGGCTGCTATGTCATACAAATCATCCCGTTGTTCAGAGCCAAGCCAAAGTCAACCCCTAACCCCCAACATTTCTCCCTTAGACTATCCACGATTGACCTCTCCAGGTTCCTAAGAGGTCAGTAAGGGGCGTACATTAGTGCACTAGTGTGCCTTTTGACCCCTGTCCAATTGGCTTTCCTTTATCTCATATATCATATATATTTTCTTCCTTTCATATATCTTCTCCTCTATTTTTACATACAGTAGAACCTCGACATACGAGCTGCTCTATATACGAGCATTTCGAGATGCGAGCTAGGAGGGGAGAGATATTTTTGTTCTACTTACGAGCCCAAATTCGGGATACGAGCGCTCACCGCCTGTCCCTGTCAGCGGCCCAGCCACCTTCACCCGCCCGGAAAACCGCCAGAGGGGCTCCTCCGGAGGGGCGCACGGGGAAGGGCTTGAGCCGCCACCTTCTCCTTTCCCCATGGGAGTGCCGCACCTCTTGTCTGCCCGGCCTGAGAGGCACGAAACCGGTGCTCATGCTGGGCGGCCCGCCTGGAACGCCAGCAATGCCGCCGGGCCAATTGCCGAGCGGGGGCAGGGCGCGGGATGAGGTGAAGGCGCCGCCGCACCGGCCCCCTCAGGCAGCTCCGCCCGGGATGGGGCTCGTGCGTCCCTCCGGAGGAACCCCATCCCGGACGGAGCGGCCTGAGGGGGCCGGTGCGGCAGCGCCTTCGCCTCCCCCCGCGCCCCGCCCCCGCTCGGCAATCGGCCCGGCGGCATTGCTGGCGTTCCAGGCGGGCTGCCCGGCATGAGCACCGGTTTCGTGCCTCTCAGGCCGGGCAGATAAGAGGTGCGGCGCTCCCACGGGGAAAGGAGAAGGTGGCGGCTCAAGCCCTTCCCCGTGCGCCCCTCCGGAGGAGCCCCTCTGGTGGTTGTCCGGGCGGGTGAAGGTGGCTGGGCCGCTGACAGGGACAGGCGGTGAGCGCTCGGAGGGGGCACAGCCCGGAGCGAGACTTGGCTTCCGCTGCGGCTGCTGCCTGTCTGCTTCTCTCTCCCTCCTTCCCTGCGGTGCCTGGCGAACGGAGAGGTGGTCGCCTCACCTGCCGCCCCGCTCTGCTTCCCTCCCTCCCTCCGCAGCCTTTGTGTTTTTGGCTGGGGGGGGAGCAGGATGACCTTCCTGACTGCATGGCATCCTGCATGCAGGATGACATGCATGGCAAAGGGGCGGGGAGGATCGGGAGGCTCAAGCCTCCTTCGGTGGTGGCGGCCGGTTTCTTATTTTTGGGCTTGCACGCATTAATCGCTTTTCCATTGATTCCTATGGGAAACAATGTTTCATCATACGAACTTTTCGACTTACGAGCCTCCTTCCCGCACCAATTAAATTCGTAAGTCGAGGTACTACTGTATTATCTTTATATATATTATTTCATGTCTATTCTCTTCCATATGTATTGTGTATTGGACAAATGAATAAAATAAAATAAATAAAATAAAAAATGGAGCAACATAGAAATCATGGTAATACCAGCGTATAGTTTGTATTGCTTCTTCACTTTGATGGGCAAATTGCTTCACTGAGATGTATCAAAGCTGTTTTGCACAGGTGTAATAATCCAAAACAAACTGAGATTAAACTGCCTGTATCACCATCACATGGAAAAATATCAAATAGCACGGCAAAGTATTATTTATTCATGCATTCCTGAGCACATTTTCTTGAAAAATACTTCAAACTGTTATTACTAACCTCGGGCAGGACTTCTTAGAACTAAAAACCAGTCTTGCATGTAATACAAGCTCCCCAAAGTGCAGCTGAACTTCTGGATGATCACTGTCATAGCTCATTTAAAGGCCCGCAGAAAAATATTTAGCCCTGCTAAAGTTATGACATCCCCATCTTTTTAAAACCAGACGTAGAGTAGAAAAGAAAAAGTATGGTTGTTAAAATATACACTTACTACAGAATTTGATTTGTAGAACAACAGCGATATTAAGTGACCTGCAAAGTCTTCCAGTATTTTACAAGTAGTCTGTGAAATAAAATTAAGCTGAGTTATTTCCTCAAATGACTGTGTGACATTATCTATTGCTTTCCATGGGACTCAATGAGCCACATTCACATAAGATAATTCTCACCTTTATAGTCTAATGTATTAGTTTGCTTTAAAAGAGTAATAATGTTTGTGATGCAAGAAAATATGTTCATTAACATGCATTTCATGGAAATTAAATCCTAGGAAAGAGAAACAATGCTAAAAATCCCCCTTTATTTCATCGTAGTTGGGACTGAATGTTATCAAGTAATATCAACGTCGCGAGCTGCACTGGCTTCCTATTAGTCTCCAGGCACAATTCAAGATGTTGGTTATTACCTAAAAAGCCCTATATGGCTCAGGACTATCTACAAGACCGCCCCTTGCCACATTATTATTATTATTATTATTATTATTATTATTATTATTATTATTATTATTTATTGGATTTGTATGCCGCCTCTCTCCGCAGACTCGGGGCGGCTAACAACAGTAAAACAGTACAACAAAATCCAATACTAAAAAACAGTTAAAAACCCATTATATAAAAACCAGTCATACATACAAACATACCATGCATAAAATTGTAAAGGCCTAGGGGGAAAGTGTATCTTAGTTCCCCCATGCCTGGCGGCAGAGGTGGGTTTTAAGCAGCTTACGAAAGGCAAGGAGGGTGGGGGCAATTCTAATCTCTGGGGGGAGTTGGTTCCAGAGGGTCGGGGCCGCCACAGAGAAGGCTCTTCCTCTGGGTCCCGCCAAGCGGCATTGTTTGGTTGACGGGACCCGGAGAAGGCCAACTCTGTGGGACCTAACTGGTTGCTGCGATTCGTGCAGCAGAAGGTGGTCCCTGAGGTAATCTGGTCCGGTGCCATGAAGGGCTTTATAGGTCATAACCAACACTTTGAATTGTGACCGGAAACTGATCGGCAACCAATGCAGATTACGGAGTGTTGGAGTAACATGGGCATATTTGGGAAAGCCCATGATTGCTCTTGCAGCTGCCTCTCAGAGACCAATAAGAATACACAGAGTTGGCCTCCTCCAGGTCCCGTCAGTCAAACAATGCAGGCTGGCGGGGCCATGGGGGAGGGCCTTCTCTGTTGCTGCCCCAGCTCTATGGAATCAACTCTCCTGATATCTGTACTGCTCTCACCCTATTGGCTTTCCGTAAGGCCATGAAGACTTGGCTTTGCCGACAGGCCTGGGGGCCATGAACCAACAACATAAATGGCCAAATTGTATGAATGTTTAGTGTGCATGTTGGGTTAGATTATTATGTTTATTAGGGTTTTAATTAATGTTTTATAACTTAGTTTTATATTTGACTTATTTTTATTGTCTTGCATTTTATATTGTTGTAAGCCACCCTGAGTCCCTTGGGATTGGAGGCATAGAAGTTGAATTAATAATAAATAAATAAATAAATAAATAAATAAATAAATTTCTATGTGGTCATTTCTGTCTGGCTATTTGTAGAAAACATCACACATGCTGTAATATAAAGTATATACCAGGATTCTCTAATGAAAAGAAAACTCAGAATTATATTCTCATCCTGACTAGAAAGGGAAAACGGAATACTCAAATACCAGTGTAATTAGGTGAATTTCTGAACACAAGGACTTAATCAAGTTGAAGTTTCCAATAAAATGTCGGCTAATTTGGGAGAGAAGGTAATTAGGTGAAGTGTGATTTCCATATTTAATATACAGAAAACCACCTTCTGGTTATATCAAAAGTTTGTGAACTGCTCAGATTATACCTGTTTTATATTACTCTATCTTGCTTGTTTCTTTGCATAAGCAGGAAAAAATACTTCTCTGATTATTGTCTGAGATAGTTTTATTGGACACTTTGATATTTACATTTTGCTGATTATATTGCTAGCAGTGACAAAATGTGAGTCCACAATATAGGAAGAAATGTACAGTACAATGAACTTAAGACACACTGAGACACCCCATAAAAGTAGCTGAAAATGTAATTGTCCAGATCCAGTAATGAACTATGAAATGTGAATATAAATGAAACATTATTGTTGACGCCCACTGGATATTTGACAAAGCTGATGAATGTGGGAAAAAGTAATTACGTTTCATCAGTTATAGAAAAGATTTTGATTACATCAACCATGTCAAAATGTGGAATATCCTTAGGAAAATGGGAATCCAAAATATTTCCTTGTTTTATATGCAGGACTATGTGTATAATGCAGATAGAACATGACAAAAGACTTTAGCTCCAAGTTGGCAAGGAATGAGATTACCTATGTTCACAACATATATCTTGCTATATATAGGTAGATTGAGACGGAAGATGATGGGGTGTTTCTTGGAGCAAGAATCATTAATAACCAGCACTGTATTCATGACATCATTCTAGTAATTGAAAATGTAAATGATCTGCTACCATTAGTGGTAAAAATCAGGAATCATAATGAAAACAGGAACTTTGATTAAATATAAAGATCAACTGGATTTATTTATTTACATGCACCTTTTAAACAATCATGAATTAGTCTCAGCAATGTACATCCCAATATTTGTACATCAATTCAAATAAAAAAACAATAACATTCAAACAAATCAATAGCATCATCTATCACACAAGTATATGATTTTGTAAAAAATGAATTACAATAAGAATGAATGCCATAGATTAGAGTGTAGACAATATATAACAGCATTTCCAAGGCACATAGCAGAGCAACTCAATGCATCTTTTCTCAAAAGTAAAATGTATAATGTTTAATGGGATTGCAGATGGTTTGACTGATCATGGGCTTTGTTTACACCTTCCTTGGGAACTCTTTTGTTTTTCAGGTTATAAAATACACTTCTTTATTGCCAACCATTAACCAATTTTAAGAGCATGACTTTTAAGAAATTGATTTTTTTCTCTATATAGTGAGCCAAATGTTGTCAAGGCATTGCTTTAGCTGAATGAGTAAACAAATATAAGATTTCAATCATCCCATCATGGTATATAGTAGCCTGTAATTGATAAAATTGATTTTCAAATTAAGTAAGTGTTCACAAATAATGACTCGCTAATGGGGTCATTAACTATTTTTTTTTTTGTTCTTTGGAAACCTTTTGCTTTCTAGGAGAAACCTTATTAGATTTTTTTCCTGGGAAATAATTGATTTAAATTTAATTTGGACTCCCAAAAATTACCAACTCAAAGTATCATAATTGTACTATTTGTATAATTAAAATCTGAACATTAAACATAAATGCATTGCGCAACATGTATAAAAACTAAGCAAGATATGAGCAGCTTCAATACTTAGATGGGATATCCCAAAATTATAGGCTAGACTGAAAAATTTTAAAAAAACTTCTTTTCCCAGGAAAAAAAATCTAATAAGGTTTCTCCTAGAAAGCAAAAGGTTTCCAAAGAACAAAAAAACATTTCTTATTTCATGGATACTGTTGTGGTTGGCTCTGGGCCAGCTCCTGCAACAGGGAATTTGGACATTGGTTTAGGGGAATCTTCAGGGTCACAGAGACTTGTATTATTGCCAACAGCTTCTGATAGTGAAGATTCATTGCCAAGGTCAGACGGTGGGGAAGCAGAATCAGGAGAGATGGGTGCAGCCAGCTCATTAGTTAATGACCCCATTAGCGAGTCATCAGACTCGGAGGAGGATTAGTGGATAAATTATTTTTATTTCTTCTGAGCCGGCCTGTGTGTGTGTGTGTGTTTGAATTTGCATTCCTCTCTCACTGGGGGCTGTTAATGAGAAGCCCAGCATAACAGATACTAGAGCTGAAATTTACTTTTGCCATAATAAACTAAAGAAGACTGACGGCAGAAAAAGACCTCCTGGTCCATCTAGTCTGCCCTTATACTATTTTTTGTATTTTATCTTAGGATGGATATATGTTTATCCCAGGCATGTTTAAATTCAGTTACTGTGGATTTATCAACCACGTCTGCTGGAAGTTTGTTCCAAGGATCTACTACTCTTTCAGTAAAATAATATTTTCTCATGTTGCTTTTGATCTTTCCCCCAGCTAATTTCAGATTGTGTCCCCTTGTTCGTGTTCACTTTCATATTAAAAAAACACTTCCCTCCTGAACCTTATTTAACCCTTTGATATATTTAAATGTTTCGATCATGTCCCCCCTTTTCTTTCTGTCCTCCAGACTATACAGATTGAGTTCATTAAGTCTTTCCTGATATGTTTTATGCTTAAGATCTTCCACTATTCTTGTAGCCCGTCTTTGGACCCGTTCAATTTTGTCAATATCTTTTTGTAGGTGAGGTCTCCAGAACTAAATTATTAGTTTATCTTTTCAATATATATTAATACACATTTAACGCAGTTTGTAATAACATCCCGACATTGTGTGCTTTCTAAGTTTTATGAAATAATTCAAATACACGTGTATGTGTAAGATATAATAAATAATAATAATAATAATAATAATAATAATTTATTAGTATGCTGCCCCTCTCCGCAGACAGTAAGATATATTTTACTTCTTCTGTTATACTGGTAGGAAGAAAAATAAAATCTAATAACTGGAACATAAATTGAAGCTGGGAAGTACCCATCAGTGTTTTTTCAAGTTTGTATTTAAGTCTATTTGAAATGCATATACACTGTTTTAAAATAAAAAGAAACGTACATAGATTATACTTGGAACCAACAGTTATTCATTTTTGCAAAGATGCCAATTATTTCAACAGTGTTTGTACTGGAGATCTTCCTAACAGATTGTGCTCAATTACTAATTTTTTATTTTAAAAATAAATAGGGATCCGGCTTGTTCTTTTCAAATTTAACAGAATAAATTATGTGTTTGAATAGTGACACATGATATTCTTGAGCTGTCACTCAACTAACAGGATCTCTTGAACCTATGGTGTTTTTCCTTCCTTCCTTTCTCCTGCTGACTGAAGTGTTAATGAACTGCAAACATGCAGAAGTTTAAACAAAGAAAAAAATCTTTCAGCCAGCCATTTGTTTTCTTTACAATTTTAAAGGGAATAAATATGGTTTTATATCTAAGAGACTTTGTATGTGAACTCTAATTTCTTAAAATTGAGGTAGTACTTCACTATTATTTAACTTGCCTTTAGAAGACATAGTTATATTGGACCATTATTACACACCTCTTAAAATTCTAATGAAGGTTAGAATTAAGTCTGAAAAAATATTCTAGGAAAAAATAGTTGTCACATTGTAGAATCTAATTGTGCTATTTCTTGTAATAAATGCAAACTATTTTCTTACTTATGGTTTATCTCAATAGATATAGGTCAATAACAATATTTTCTTTGAAAACATTAAATAATCAGTACCAAAATCTACCCTAGGACCCAGAAGTCCTAGGCTAAATAGAATCTGACTTTTTGATGGATTATAATTTTTTTTCATTCAATTTGCATTGTTAATTAATTATTTAAACTGTATTCAGCAAATCTCTTTCCAATTTCTTTCAATTTTTCCATGTCTCTCTAGAACAGAGGTTGCCAACCTTTTGGACCTTAGGGACCACTAAATTCATAATTTTAAATCCCGCGGACCACTAATATGATTTTTAATATATATATATAAATAGTATAGTGCAATATAAATATGTAAATAATTTTTCTGGGGACCACCGATATTTTCCCACAGACCACTGGTTGCTGCTCTAGAAAGACCATGTTGGGAGGCAACCCCACATTCTCTTCAATATATAAAAATATGCAATACCTGCATAAGCCTTGTGCACTTTGACTTCCCTATCTCGTCATTTATAATGGGCAACCCTGCAGTACTAATTCAGATTCAAGTACTGACTTCCCACCATTTGAGATCCTGGCTTATAGAAAATACATCAATTAGCTTAGATAACATAGTAAAATAAACTGGTTTATCAAAACTGCAAGTCTTCAATTAAGGAAATAAGAAGAAAATTGAGTTGTGGGCACATGTAACAATTACACATTACTTTAATATTATGGATTTATTATCACTTGCTGTTCTGACCCAGGTAATGTAAGCAGATGCAGGCACAAATAAATCTTTTTTTTTGCATCGCTAGACCACAACTGTGTTGGTAAGCCACCACTCCATCTTTCCCCACAAAGCAATTACTCACAGTCAATGTAACCCAGCATCAGCTGGGAACACTGGTCACCAGAACTAAGTTGTCCTCCAAACAGAAGGAAAGTCTAAGAGATTGCAAAACAAGGCTTGTAAGCCAAAACTCAGAGTCCCCAAAGCAAAGTATGCAAATCCAAAGGCTGAAACTCGAGTCAAAGTCCACAAGTCAATTTTTCAAAAAGTCAGGGGAGCGTGTGCCAAGGCAAACAGTTGTTCCTGATGAACATACCCTCCCTCAATCTCTGGTTAAATCACCCTGAGCCAGGTGTTCCTTACGAGGAGGGTTGAGGCAGCCTCCCTGCAAACAGCCTCACAGACTTCCCCTGCACTTCCCTCTGCGCCCACCGATTGGATGGGGGAGGCAGCTGTTCCTCATCAGAGGAGACCTGTTGCCTCTAATGTCAGCTGCCCATCTGCAGCCAATCCTGTCCTGCATATGTGAAGGAACACAGCTCCCTGTCAGGTTGACCACTTTCCCCAATGCCATAGGGGCCTGGCTGGGACAGCACTGTTCTTCTCAGATCCTGCTCTCTCTGGACATTCCAGGGGAGACATGCTCATCCCTGTCAGACAGAATTGGTCCCAACTCCTCCCCCTCCTCTGAATTGGGATCATTTCAAGTTTGAATACAAACTTGGTGGAAATGAACTTGTAGACAACCCTCACTCTGTCAAAGACCTTGGAGTACTCATATCCAATGACCTAAGTGCCAGAGCCCACTGTAACCCTGCATAGCTCTGGATCTGGTTATCTGAGGAGTAGCCTTTGCTTGTATTCCTGTTAATTTAATGAAAACAAATAGAGTTAACTCTCTCCAAGTTCTGTGTCTATGGGATTCTCACCTGATGGAGTTTCAAAAATGAGAATTTACAGTAGCTGCCTGTCCCCTTGAAACCCACTGCCAGTAGACCTGTTGAGCTTTATTTACACTGCTCAAAAAAATAAAGGGAACAGTTAAACAACACAATATAACTCCAAGTAAATCAAACGTCTGTGAAATCAACTGTCCACTTAGGAAGCAACACTGATTGACAATCAATTTCACATGCTGTTGTGCATATTCAATTTTGTAACAGAACAAAGTATTCAAGGAGAATATTTCATTCATTCAGATCTAGGATGTGTTATTTGAGTGTTCCCTTTATTTTTTTGAGCAGTATAATTCAGACTTCAGGAAAATGTTGAAGACTTGGCAACTGAAGTTTCTATTACTTAATGTAAGATTCACAGTTGCCTGACAATTTACATTTTTCAATTTAACATGTTTATTTTTTTAAAGAATACTTGATATTTTGGATTGCTTTAATAATGAGCTACCTTGAGACTTTGGGGAAAACGGTAGTATACAAAAAGAAAACAAAAAATGAAATAAGTACAGGTTTCCAGCTGCAAGTCTGATTCTGACAAATAGCGTTTTTATGGCCTTGGTCCCTTTGCAAAACACCACTTCCAAAATGATTCCAGTATCATGAGAGACATCAGGGTAATGTGGACCAGGAAACAATCTTCTCTGTGATGGCCCCAATGCTGTGGAATGTCACAATTCCAGAGGTTTAACCACTGCTTTATTTGCTTTTCAAAAAGCTATCAAAGAAAATTGTATATTTGTGGGGCTAATAAATTGTTTCACTTTAATAACAGGTGTGTTTATTGGGTTTTTATTGGGATTAAGTTTAAGTATTGCAAACCTCTTGAATCCTGAACAGAGTATTGGCTCCCACATAGCAAAATCTGGCAGGATATTTTTTCAAACCTGTATTGTAGAATTGAATAGAAAGTTTAACTTGATTTAAAATATTTGTAATCATAAGTTTTAGTAAAGCTGGGGTTTAACTTTGGATGTATCCCTTTTTTAGGCAAGCAAGTTCAATTAAACACCATTTAGAATAACATAATATTAATGAAATACTGAAATGCTATTTTATACCCTCTTTTTTTAGCTGGCATCCTCCAGATGTGTTGGGAGTTCACCTTGCTAGCCATAGTAGCCACTAATCACACTGTCTGGGATACACAGTCCCAGAACATATGTAGCATACTGATTGAAAAAGGTTGCTATATGCTGTTATAAAGGAACAAACTCAATATAGACCTGAATAAACATGCATAGAACTAATTAAATATTTCAATTTCTTTGATTTCTACTTCCCTACCACTTCCGTAGATGGATGGAGGATTTCTATTTCCAATTTGGTAGTCTATTCCTTTTAACATGCAAACAAAGAGCTTTCAGAAAACTTGAAAAATCTATTCACAATGGCTCCCAGCTGAAATTAGTTAAAAATAAAATTGTGGATAGAACTGCAATTTCTTTCACTAATCCATGCTTTTTGTGAGCAAAAGGTCTTGCCTCTAGGAGAGAAATCTAGAAAGAAAATTAATGAGCCCTTAGCAATCCCTGAGTATAAATGGCAATATTTTTTCAGCTGTTCATCTTTGTTACAAAGGACTGCAAAAAAAAGAAACTTTAGAAATGATGGTCATGTAATTTAAGGATAATTTGGCCAGGAAAGTCTTCCACAATCTAAAAAGATAGCTACCCAGGGGAAATCTCAGAATTATGATACATAAATGACTTTGATGTTTCCAGATTTCAGACTATAAATTTCAACTTTTCAATTCTAATGAGTTTGGAATTATTCTTTCCTGCCAATTCTCAACTCAGGAATCCAATTATGCAATACAGTTCAGACAATCAATGTAACCCAGAAATGGCATTCAAACAGGTTACTTACAGGACCATCTTCTGCTTCACGTATTCCAGAGACCAGTTAGGTCATAGAGTTGGCCTTCTCTGGGTCCTGTTGGCAAAACAATGCTACCTGGCGGGTCCGCGGGGAGAGCTTTCTGTGGCAGCCCTGGTCCTCTGGAACCAACTTCCCCCGGAGAGTCATACCGCCCTCACTCTTCTCACCTTCCAAAAGGCATTAAAAACACATTTATATCAGCAGGTCTGGGGCTGTGAGCAATAGTTTCGCTCCATCCAGTAGTATGAATGTGGGATGATTTATTATTTTTTATACTGCGTTTTATTTTTATTTCTCTTAATATTTTAATGGTACTATTTTTTATCTTTGCCTATGTTTTATCTCTGTAAGCCGCCCTGAGTCCATGAGGAGGCGGGCAGCCTAAAAATCTAAATAATAATAACAACAACAGCAACAACAACACTGGAACTTGTGCCAGAACTACCATCTACCAGTGGCAAAGAAATGGTGGGATTATAAACCCAAAAAAGTGGTTGAAAATGAGCAAGCAAAACTACTGTGGGACTTCTGACTTCAGACTGACCAAATTTTGAAACATAATACACCAGACATCATGATTGTGGAGAAAAAGACAATCTCAGGAGACAGCAAAATTGAGGAGAAGCTGATAGAGAAATTAACAAAATATGAAGATCTGAAAATCGAGCTGCAACGACTCTGGCATAAGCCAGTGAAAGTGATTCTAGTCGTCTTTGGCACGCTGGACACAGTGCCAAAGGATCTCAGCGGACATTTGAAAACTAAAGGTATTGACAAAATCTGCATCTGTCAATTGCAAAAGGCCACTTTACTGGGATCGGCACACATAATTTGCCGCTACATCATGCAGTCTTAGGTGCTTGGGAAGCACCCGACTGGTGATGAAATACGAAATCCAGCATAGTGATATCGTTTGCTGTTTTTTTATTGTTAATAATCTTCATCATCATCATCTGCAGCAGCAAATCACCAATGACAGTGGCAAGGCAAGCCATGGTACAGAAACAAAGAGCCAGCTCCACTCTCTTGTAGTACTATAGATGGTTCCTTGCTGGGTAATGGAATGTCTGCAGAAAAATAAGCAAAATAGAAAAATTTTTTGCAGACTTTCTGGAAGCTCAGGGTGAAATTTCAGCCCCTTGTCGCTTAATTGATTTGTGACTTAAAAAAAAAGCACACCTAAGGAAAAATGGGAACTCCACTAAGGCCTACATAACTGATGACCCAGACAAGTTGTACTATTCACCATTAGAAGTCTGAAACTTTCCACTTTATAATCCCATTAGGGAAAAGCAGAATATTATGTAGTTCATTTTAACTTACTACATATGTCCTTTCAATTATGCGACAATCTCTCCATCCTCCTTCTTTCTACATCACTAATTGGAGACTATTACTGATGTTAGGAATACATTTCCATTCCATTTAAGCCAATCTTTGTAAACTGTCTGACCTAGTTTTAAGCCCTTTAACTCAAGACAACTGCATTTTATATGGTTCTCTATAAGCTCTTATGTAACTAAAATAGCATTCTTGAAACAGAAGTTACATCTCCTATATGCGACATAATGAATAGATGACAACTTTTTGATAGAAGGCAAAACATCTATTATAAATGAAGTTTTTGAAGGTCTTATTACAGTTCAAAAACACTGTTTTCCGATTCTCTCTAAAAAGGTTTTTTTATACAATACTCTGGTAATGTATCTGTTAACTTTACTTTGTATGTTAGATCAGTCACATGAGTAGTAAGTTCTAAAACCTGCTTCTACCGTTCATGCACTTCTGCGCATATGGAGCCTTCTGCCACCGCCAATACTGGTTCACAGAATCAGACTGGACCGGGAGCAACCCAATACTGACTCAAACCCACTTTTAGTGTTATCTAATTCATCTGAATAACAGATCCCAAAAAATTCCCACCAGTATGGCTGATCTCACTGGGAATTCTGGGAACTGTAGTAATCAGGAGCTGGCTAGGCTGGGAGAGCTGTGTTAAATGAACATGCTTTTTCCTTCTCTTCCCACTTAAAGCTTTACAGTTCTTTGAGATTTTACCTTTCAGAGCTGTTTTTAGTACTTTGAGCTAATTTAACAGGTAATAATATATAATTTATTACACAACATACTTCCCTTTTAAGCATGAACTAATAATTGCCTTCTTTACGTGACTAATGTAAGAACCATTTATTCTGCTATAACAATGTAGATGGACAAATACCTCATAATGTTTTATGTTGTACTTCCTTGTTTTATGACAGATCACATTTAAATTTATGTGGTCAGGTCAACGTAGTCACACTCAAAGTAAATGCATCCCCTTCAGCTCTGTATTGTGATCTTTCAATTACAAAACAAATGCTCCTGCACCCTGTTTTTAATTCTGTAATGCCAAACAGGAAGCAAATCCAAACTTATTAAGCCTCATTTGTTGCTAACACATCACATATTCCATTCAATAGTTGTATGCCGCCCCTCTCTACGGAGAGAGGCAGTATACAAATCTAATAAATTAATTAATTAATCTTAAGGCAAAATTGTTACTGCAGTAATAAAAAAAATGCTGAAAAAATGTAATAAAGGGTATGGAATTTAATACCAACTGTGGAGGGCAAAAGAAACTTTGGATATTGTTGTATATACTCCTGGTCAGTTGGAGGATGGCGAAGAGGTTGCTGACTCTGATATAGATAGTGTTTATGAATTAGTGGCAGGTCCTGTGTTATAGGTGTCAGAACAGGCGGGAGGCCAGCCACAGGACGTTACTATGAGTCCAGACCCCAGTGAAGAAGAGACAGATAATAGATGGTTAAATCCACATTTCAGGAAGGTACAAAGGCGCAGGGAACAAGTGTTTAGGAAGAGATATGAAAGGGAGGAACGGGTTAATTACTGAAGTGACTTATTTGTCAGGTCTGGGTGCCAACGGGGAAGAAGGGCGTAGTTTTCAATGTTGTAAATCCATCATGGACGTGTGCCGGTATGGCTACGAAGTAAGTTAGCAATTCTATGCTATTTAACAGCTGTTCTTAGTGCTTTGAATTACACTGCCTAGACATAAATCTTAAGATAAGGGAGGAGGCCTGGAGGAATGCTTTGGTGTGCTTTAATTGTTAAAGATAAGAGAGGAAGGAATGTGACTGCCTGTAATGCATTTTGAATACGGAGGAGAGAAGAAATAGAGATGGAGTTTTTTGTTTATGAAATCCTGCATTCAGTAAGCGTTATTTCCAATTTAACCAAAGTTCTAACCAGAATCCAGAACATCCATCCCCCCTGTCCACTTAAGAAATCTAAAGCTTTTACGTTCTTCATGAATATAAAGAATGTTTCTACTGGTTTAGGGAACCCCATCATTAAAGACAATGAAAGTTTTGAAAGCAGTCACACCTTTTTTAGGCTTCTGCAGATGCCTTTAAAAAAATCAACCCATAGTCCTTGATATATGAACACAACTGAGCTCCAAATTTCTCTTGCTAAAGAAGGCAGTTGTTAAGTGAATTTTGCTGTACTTTACGGCTTTTCTTGCCATAGTTAAATGAATCAATGCAGTTGTTCAGTTAATAACATGATTGTAAAGTGAATCTGGCTTCCCTGTGAATTTTGCTTGTCAGAAGGTCGCAAAAGATGATCACATGACCCTGGGATACTGTAACTCTCAGAAATATGAACCAGTTGTCAAGCATCTGAATTTTGATCATTTATTATTTATTTTATTTTATTTATTTATTTTGTCCAATACACAATGAGGGTTTTAGTGAGTATATATCAATATACACATAGTAAAATACATGATGAAGGTTATAGAGGAGATATTCATAGTAAAATATATCTAAGAAAGAATAGAAAAGAAGATATAGGAATAGAATATATAGGGATAGAATGCAGTATATAGAATATATAGAATATAGTAACAGAATATATATATATATATACATACACACACATATATATATACATATATAGAATATATAGAATATATAGAATATAGTAACAGAATACACTATATATATATATATATACACATACATATACACATACATATACATATACACATACATACATACATACATACATATATACATATATACATATATATATATATATATATATATATATATATATACACATACATATATATATATAGGAATAGAGTATATCATGAAAGAATAGAAGAAGAGATATAGGATATATAGGAGAGTAATAGGACAGGGGACGGAAGGCACTCTAGTGCACTTGTACTCGCCCCTTACTGACCTCTTAGGAATCTGGATAGGTCAACCGTAGATAATCTAAGGGTAAAGTGTTGGGGGTTTGGGGATGACACTATGGAGTCCGGTAATGAGTTCCACGCTTCGACAACTCTGTTACTGAAGTCATATTTTTTACAGTCAAGTTTGGAGCGGTTAATATTAAGTTTAAATCTGTTGTGTGCTCTTGTGTTGTTGTGGTTGAAGCTGAAGTAGTCGCCGACAGGCA